>NC_077229.1:498034949-498202449 GCF_027887165.1 Monodelphis domestica | reverse complement strand
ACTAAAAAGCTGGTGCCTTCCCTAGCCTGGGCCAATAGGTCCCCTATTGGAGTAGGGACATTTGGCCTCCAGCAACTCATGGAGTTTGGCATGGAAGCCTACGTGTGGTTCACTCTTCATTCCTACACAAAATACATTTCTGGGTGTAGTCTTGTCATCTCTCTTGGGTAGGCTCAGCCCTAGACAAAATTAAAAGGAGAATAACTACTGACATTTTTATTGGAGGTCCCCAAATCCCAAACGTCTTCGTGCAACTTTAATAGTTTGAAATAGCATTTGGATTTTTGAGACATTGTGTACATTATATTTGCAAAGCACTTTTTATCCAGAATGATCTCTGTCAAATAGGTACTACAGGATATTATTTGCCCCAGTATAATGTTGAGAAAATTAAGGCTACAAGAGATTGTGTGACTTGACCATACTCATACAACTTTGAAGTACTAGAGGCAAGATTGGAATCCAGACAAATAAATCAAAGTCTGGCACTTTAGCTCATTATTGCATGGCACCACCATTCCATATTCACCTTGGGGACATTTTCCTTTGGTCTAGATGCTCAATGTCCTTATTTTGCTCCCTAATGTGCTAAGGACTACCCCTACCAGGTACAATGACACCAGGTACAAAGTTATACTGCCTTCACCTGCTCCCCATGCCTTGGGAGCTTTCCCTATTCTCTTCACCTTGTTGTTGTTGTTTTTCAGAAGCATCTGGCTCTTCATGACTCCATTTGGGGTTTTCTTGGTAAGGATACTGGAGCAGTTTGCCATTTCCTTCTCTACCTCTTTTAATATATAAAAAAAGCCAACATGATTAAGTGACTAGAGCTAAAAAGTGCCTGTGGCCAGATTTGAACTCAAGAAGATGAGCTTTTCTTAGTCTGGCTCCAACCTTCTAATCACTGTACCATCTTAGCTGCCTCTTCCCATAACTACCATGTCTCTAATTCCTTCAGTCTGGTGAAGAGAAACTGCTGGACTAGAAAGCTTGTGCTGGAAGTGTTGATAGCTAATATGTTTTCTTCAGGGTTTTTTTTTTTTCAATTCCAAAAACATCCATTAGGATTTATTGTATATGGAATAATATGATCTTTATGGAACTTGAAATGTATAATTTTTTGAAAGATGTATATAAAGGCAAATGATAAAATAGTATTTCAAATAGGATAAAAAGCAGAGAATCTGTATCAAGATCTGATGATGATTCAATACTTTTGACCCTCTAAAAACTCTAAAGATTCACCACATCAGACTTTTAAGGGATGTATTATAGGACAAGTAGCTCTCTGTACCCAAAAAAGCCATCCCACAGAGGACACAACTTCCGTAGAGCTGGCCTTTTCTCAGAAAAGGTCTGCTTCCATCTTTAGCATAATTATTCTGTTTTATGCTAAGATTTAGTTTTAGTGGGTTCTTCAGCTCTCGGCTACATTTACATTTTTGATAATTTCACTTATAATCAATAAGTCTTTTGGTCCAGCAAGAAAAAAAGACTAGTCAATTTCATCCAAACTTTAAAGATAGGAATAAAAGATATATAGATATACATTTATGTATAATACACACACGTAGATACATCTATGTGTATAATGTGCATACATATATATATTATGTGAAACATGCTTGAAGGAAAGCACTTAGAATGATATAGAGAGGCATATATACATGTCATTCTAAGTATATGCATATGTGTAATTCTAAGAGCTTTCTTTCATATAGATCACAAATATATAAACATATGCATAGATTTACACATATTCTGAGTTCTTTACTTCAGATATATATGTCATATATAGACTATATACATTATATAAACATATGGTCTATGAATATCTTTAAGCTGAGAATGATACTTAAATATATCTATACCTATCTATTATATATAATATATTGACATATCCAATAAATATATAAATGTGTTGAATATATTAATGAATATATAATAAATACATATATATTTGGGGGCACCATTAGGTGGCACAGTCAATAGAGTGCTAGACCTGAAGTCATGAAGACTCAATTGCCTGAGGTCAAATCTGGTTTCAGACAACCAGTGGTGGATAGATTGCCAGAGTCGAGAGACTGGAAGGCTCATGTTTCTGAGTTCAAATGTGGCCTCAGACACTGACTAGCTGTGTGATGCTGGGCAAGCCATTTTACCCTATTTGCCTCAGTTTCCTCATCTATAAAATGAATCGGAGAAGGATATGGCAAACTATGCCAGTATCTCTGCCAAGAATACCCCAAAATGAAGTAAAAAAGAATCAGACACAACTGAAACAACTGAAGAGGAACAATAAACAGAGGTAGTTATACCTATAGTTAGTCATCTAGAGACATTAATACACAAGCATAGATATGTATACATGTCATTCTTTCTAAATCTTTTTCCTTCATTTGACATTATGAAGAATTTGGCCTTAGACTCAGAATAACGCAGAGAATATTTTGGCCTGTTGGGTTATAATTAAGCCTGTTGGTATAATAAATCAGCACTAAGCCAATTTTAAAGTATAAATAATTTTGGATCTTGGCATTCTCTCTCTTCTTTGAGACTAACTAGAGGACAATGTGCACCATATTCCTGTTTTCTTCATTAGTGTAAAATCAAGATCAGGCAGTCCCAGGCATGTTTGGGAAAGGGAAAAAATGATTTCCCCACTTAGGCGCATTGGGCTAATTATGTTGATTCTGCAAGTAACTGCAGGGAACAACACTTGTTCAGCTGAAGGACTTGAATGTGGCTCTGGGAATTAGTTCTAAACATGCTGGGTGGAGTCTCCACAAAGAAGGAAACTGTAGAGTTATTTAAATCTTAAATAAGTATTTATACAAGAGGAGAAAGATCATCTGGGTGGATCAATGCAGTTTAGAGGCTTAGAGTAAGGGAGAAAGGATTTTATTTCCTTTGGGCTGTAGTATCAAGATGAAGGGCCATAATATAATATGGAGTAAGGGTCCTGCCTACCATGAAAATGATAGGATTTTTGTCAATTTAATTCAATACAGCAGGAATTATATAAGTGCCTACTAGGTGAAAAGGAGCCATGGGAATGCAAAAAGGATCCTTCCCCCCAGTCCCCAACAGTCCCTCTCTTTAAGGAGCTAACATTTTAGTAGGGGATACCAGATGGGAATTTGGAAGTGAACAATATAATTTGAGGAAAGAGAGGATCGACACTGAAAGTTATCCTTGCACCCTTCTAGTGGTGTAAAGAGAGGGGAGAGGAATTGGAGCTGAGCATCTGAGATGCTGCTGTTTCTACTTTCTGTCCAATCACATTTCATGGTCATGATTTCCAAATTAGTAACCTTGTGCAGAAGTCACCATATTCAACAATTTTGCTTGTTTTGGAAGGAAGGGGGAAAGAAAAGAGGAAAGAAGAAAAAGAAAGAAAAAATATCCAAGTTTCCTATGAATAGGGATTGTTTCATTTTTTAATATTAAAAGATATTTAAAACCTAGTGTGATGGTTGGTTTGATTTTACAAACATTTGTTAATTGATTAGCAAAGCTATTTTCTTAAACCTAATCAAAATGTACACTCATTCATATATTCATTCTTTCAATATTGAATTAATTAAATTGCCTATTATGTACTCAGTATTGTGAGACTTACAAAAAAAATGCTAGCTTTTATGTGGTCTCAACTTGCATGTGTCCAGTATACAGGATGTTCCCAATCGTGGTATATGTAATGTTAAGCCTTAGTAAGATCAAAGACTTTTGGAATACCCTGTATAAATGATGACGCTTCCCCTTTGTCCACCCTTACTCTAAGACAATGTACTCTCTTGATTCTCTGCTCAATAGTCATAGCAATCAAGTTATTGTTTTTGGCTAAAGGAATCACCTATTGATAGGGAAGCTAGGTGGCCTGGTAGATGGAATGCAAGACCTAGAGTCATGGACATTCATCTTCATGAACCTGAATCTGCTCTCAGACATTTACTAGCTGTGTGATCCTGGGAAGATCACTTCTCCCTATTTGCCTCAGTTTCCTCATCTGTAAAATGAGTTGGAGAAGTAAATGGCAACCCAATCTAGTATCTTTGCCAAGAAAACCCTAAGTGGGATGATGGAGAATTAGACAAGACTGAGACAAAACAACAACAACAACAGCAACATCTATTGACAGGTGCCCTCTGCATTAGGTTTAAGGAATGTATGTATGCACCCTTGAGAAATACTATCTGAGGCATTAGCTTAACTCTAATCAACAAAAGGAAAAGGGAAAGGGAAAGGGAAAGGAAAACGGAAAAGAAAGGAAAGGAAAGGAAAGAATTGAAAGTTTAGAACTCAGCATCTGTTTTCAATTAGCCCTCTTCTTACCACTTCTGTGTCCTTCTCTAATTAAACTTGCTTTTCCCCAAATTTATTTTAAAATTAATTTTCATGTCTAATTTTAGTAATTTATATTTGCATGGTTGCTCATCTTATAAATGTTTGATTAGTCATTATTACATTTGGCCTCATTACTTTATTAAGACTTAAGACTTAATAATAATGAATAATAAAGAAAATTTTCCAGAGATTTCCCAGAACAATTTCCTAGATATTTTTATTTCCTTTGCCACCACTGTTTCAAAAGCATGAATTTGCATACATTCTCATTAGAGGACAGTGTCCACAGTAATGGAGTATAGCAAGACAGTAACCAAAAAAGGAGTATTTGGTGTCATTGCCTCCCTTAGGTATAAAATGTAAGGATAATTTTGGCATTGTGACCTAAACTATATTTAATTATTGGTTGACATGGGATATCCCAAATAATAAAATACCCAAGTCAGCTGGAAATTATGGTGATTTTAATTAATATAGAAAGAAGGAATTAAGGAGAAGAGAGAGAGAGAGGAAAGAGTTAATTTAAACTGCTCTGGCTCAGGCTGATCCAGGAAGGAGTTAAAGACCTTGGCCAAGGGGCCTCCAATTAGAGCCAAGGGAAAGGGAGTCAGTCTTATCACTCACCACATGACTGTCTAAAGGAAGCTGTCTGAAGGAGCTCCTCCAGGCTGGAGTTCCAGGATTGATCTGGCGCCCAGACCTGCTCACAGGAAGTCACCAGGCAGATCCACCTCTTCGGGGAAAGAGCCCAAAGAGAGGAAGTGACACACCCTATATAGACAGTTTTACATCACTTTCCTGTGTCTTATCTGTACCA
The DNA here is from genome assembly GCF_027887165.1 of Monodelphis domestica. Classification (NCBI taxonomy): domain Eukaryota; kingdom Metazoa; phylum Chordata; class Mammalia; order Didelphimorphia; family Didelphidae; genus Monodelphis; species Monodelphis domestica. The sequence goes on along the minus strand of NC_077229.1, from coordinate 498,197,285 downwards.
GTGGTGGCCTAACTTGATTTAGGACAGCCTAGGGATCTGTCAGCTATTTCTGCACATGTCTACCAAAGGCCATCTTCCTAGATACTAAATCCTTAAGTATAGGTGCAGACATTCTTGACCTTGTTAGACTAAGTAGGGTGGAGCAATGTAAAGTTCACAAGACATTCCTGATTCTGTAGGCTACATTGTTACAATCAGGAGGTAGCTAAATCAAATCTTCACAATACAGGCCTTATTTTGAAGCCCACCCATAGATACATATGTTTTATGTGCCTTATAACTATCTAAAGTGCTGCATTATTATAAAATTCCTTCATATAGTCCTGGATGTGACTTCCATTTGTCTCCAGACAAGGCAAGCCCTAAGAAAAAATGTGTAATGTTTTCTTTTGCATAATTGCAGCTTTGTATCTCACTTAGTTCTCATTCCCCCATTCATTTACTTCATCTCCCTGCAACTTTCCTTTGTTCTGTCCCTGGTCATACCTTCATATTCCCATGTCATGATCAATTCCTCTTCTTCCTTACCCAAAAGAAAACTGATCTGTTTTAGTAATCATAACTTTTCATGCCTTCCAAGCTATCAAATGGCTAATTACATCTAAGACAAGATTGGATTAGACAATCTCTAAGGCCTTTTCTATCTAGTTCTAAGATTTTATGGCTATTTTCTATGACCTAATATAATAATGGAAGATGCCTCTTTCTCCATAATTTTAGGTGAAGAACTTGAACCCCTTTTTTTCTTGGAACCTGTTAAATTTTATTGTGGTTGGAGCTGAATATTAAATTGGTGGTTGCCAGGGATTTAATTTTTAAATCCCAAATGAATTAATAAAGCAAAATGTAATTTATGGTAGTTTATTTACAATAGAGGGAAGATATTAAGAAAGAGAGAAAAGGGGGGAGGAGAGATAGACTGGGGGTTACAATTTTATCTTCACTATCAAGGAAGAGCTAAGTACCTTCATTGTTACAATCAAGAGATAGCCAAATCCAATCTTCACAAACCCTGGAAATGTAAACATTAACCCTAGATTTAAGGAAGCCTATGGTTAGGACCCATCTACAAAAACCTATCAATGTGTTAATTTTTTTTAAACCCTTACCTTCTGTCTTGGAATCAATACTGTGTATTGGCTCCAAGGCAGAAGAGTGGTAAGGGCTAGGCAATGGGGGTCAAGTGACTTGCCCAGGGTCACACAGCTGGGAAGTGGCTGCGGTCAGATTTGAACCTAGGACCTCCCATCTCTAGGCCTGGCTCTCAATCCACTGAGCTACCCAGCTGCCCCCAATGTATTAATTTTTACCAAATAGATAATGGACACAGTGCTCTAAAACAAGATATTTAATAAAGCAGAGTAAATTAAGTGATAATAAAAGATCACTCCATACCTATATGGAGTATATTCTCCTCTAGGTTACCATGTCACTAGTGGTTGGAGGACACACACGGAGAATACATAAAAGACCAGAAAAGTCACATGGAGGGTATGCATACGGCGAACATTTGTCTTGGAATCGCTTGTGAGGGACACTAGGCAGGAACTTGTGTAACTAGATCAAACATGCAATGGAAATCTTTCGTCCAGAATTCTCACAGAGAGAACACATACAGGGACACATATGGACAGTATACAAGCTTGACCAGGGCACCTGATATATCCTAAAACTGCAGAGCTTCTGAAGTACTCCAGTGACATCATCATGTGACTTTGTGCTGGGTATAATATCCACACTTCCCATTGGGTATCAAGTTATCTCTAACGGGTTTTCTGTCAACTCAGCTGGCCATTGCATCCTTGATTTCCATACTATTGTCCCTTCTGAGTGTCTCAGTTTCTCATGTGGTGATTGTAAATTTTAGATTTACTCCACTCTGTTTAGTCTTTAGAATTTTAGCAACCAGGAATGTATACACTCCCACTTAAGGATTAAGGGTGGGGGAGGAAGGTCTATGACCCATGTGTGCTAGCAAGTGACAAAGACACAACTGACTGATCCCCTGGGCTGTCCAAGCCAAGTTTAAGCCATCATTGGTACATGTGAGACACAGGAAGTGATGTAAAGAATTGCCTTTATATTTTGCATCACTTCCTGTGAGAAGGACTTTTGCAGTCTTTGGCGGTGGTACTTGACTTAGAGGAGCTGTGGAGTGTGGGACCTCAGACTGTTTCTCTGAGACATCCACATGGTGAGTGTTAAGGCTGACTCCCAGTTTCCTTGGCCCTTTCTTATGGCACTAGCCTCCAAGGAGGCCCCTCATTTTGGAGGAGTCCTCCTGGCTAGAAGCCAAGCTAGATATAATCTTCTGAGAAGGCCCCTTGGCTGAAGTTTCTGAACTCCCCCCGGTTCAGACAAAGCCGGAGCAGATCTTCCCCTTTCTCTCTCTCTCCCTCATTCTTTTTTAAATTTTTTATTTTTTTTAATTTTATAGTATTTTATTTGATCATTTCCATGCATTGTTCATTAAAGACAAAGATCATTTTCTTTTCCTCCCTCCCACCCCCCGTAGCCGACGCGTGATTCCACTGGGTATCACATGTGCTCTTGATTCGAACCCATTGCCATGTTGTTAGTATTTGAATTAGAGTGTTCGTTTAGAGTCTCTCCTCTGTCATGTCCCCTCAGCCACTGTAGTCAGGCAGTTGCTTTTCCTTGGTGTTTCTACTCCCTCAGTTTGTCCTCTGCTTATGGATAGTGTTTTTCTCCTAGATCTCTGCAAATTGTTCAGGGACATTACACTGCCACTAATTCTCTCCCTCATTCTTAATTTCTTCCTTCTTTTGTAAATAAACCACCATAGAATTCCATTCTGACTTGAGTATTTCATTGGGATTTAGAATTTGAATCCCTGGCAACCACTAAAATTATATTCAGTCTCAATCCTAAAAATTTACCCTTAACATTAGAGAGTTATGATATGATACCATTTTCTAGGTCTCAGCTCTTTAAGGCTATCTTCTACTTTCTTTTTCCATCTATGGAAATGTGGTGGCTAGAAAGTCTTTCCCTAAGAAGTTAAATTGATGATTTTTATTACTATTATTATTATTACCAGGATGACAAGCCCCTACACCCATCAAGGGAGACAGTAATTACCCATGACTATAATTAAATCTATTATTTTGACTTCCTTAATCCAGTACTGGCTTGAAGAGCTTAGTCTCAGACCTTTTTTGTAGACAGAGATCTGTCTTTAGGTTAGAAATTCTGTGAAATTTCTCTTTTTCATCTTGTGTTTCCAAAAATCATTTCACAAATGAAGTCCACAAGATTACTCACAGTATCTTTGGAGGAGACTGGTTGAGTGAGGCTCTTTTGGTTCAAAGATCTTCCTCAAATGGAAAGCAAATAAAGCTTGGGGCAAGAACCTTTAAGGTAGTGAAAATAGGGTCTATGTTCTCATTTTTATTATATCTATGAAAATTGCTAATAACTTGTTATTTTTTCCCCTGCATTCAGACTAACCCAAATCTCCCTGTTCTTCCAATCTAAATCATAAAGATTTCAACAGGGACCTACTAAAGACATTGATTTCAATCTATTTCTGCCTTCTAACCACTATAATTTTTCAAGTCCTTCCACCTTAGAATCAATTTGGTGTATTGGTTCCAAGGCAGAAGAGTGATAAGGCTAGACAATGAGGATTAAGTGTTTTGCCCAGGATCACACAGCTGGGAAGTTTCTAAGACCAGATTTAAACCCAGGCCTTCCTTTCTCTAGACTTGGCTCTCAATCCACTGAGCCATCTAGATGCCTCCTTAACCACTATAATTTTAATGCTTGAGATTTGAATCTAGATAGAAGATGCATCATAGAACTTAGCAGGCTTCTGGCAAAAATATCTGGTAACATTCAAACCCATATTGTGTTAACATCTCCCCACTTTTCTAATATATTAGGATACTGGGGACTCTGAAGATCTCAGAGGGGATAACAGAAGTGAGTGGTGTCCTTTATATGGGAAGATTCTCTTTCCACTGATCATCATTATAGTGATGGATAGAAAGAGTAGAAATTGATTTCCACCTTACAAATGTGTAAATAAGCAATAACATCACTGGCATATGTAGCAAGGGATGGTTGGAAAATAGTTTGGTGGTGCTGAGAGTGTTGGAGTATGGAAGAGAAGATTCAGTTATGTGGAGTCTGATTTGTTCATGACAGAAGATAATAAGGGTGAGAGAGTAGAGTTTGGGGGTCCAGGGTGCCATTGTTTTAATCTTCAGTTTCTTTCCTTTGTAGGTTAATCATGCTGAGAGAGGACTGGGTTTATGCCTTAGTTCCTAACCCCCCTCACAGAGTATGTGTCAGTAAGAACTTTAAGTTCAGTTTCTATAAAATACAGCTCATCAAAATGGTGGACCCTGTTGAATTCACATCCAGATTTCATTCCTAAAGGAGGGTAACAAGGGAGCCTACACTGGAACCAAGGCAAATGAAACCATAGATTTTTGGTGACATCTATTTACTGGTTGCTGTTTTGAGACCTGCTGTCAGTGTAGGTGACCCATATGTCTTTTTCTTTCTTTGTTTTGTTTGCATCTCTCATAAGACCTTTGAAAATGACAACCTTGGAATTGTGTTCATTGGTCTCTGTATACCCAGGCATTTTGATACATGGCCTTCTGCATTTGAAACTTAAAAGGGAATTTTCCAGTTTTTATACAGATGCATTTACAATGCTAAAAACAAATAAACAAAAAGGTTCTGTGGATAGAAATAATCAAGACTTTTCCTTAATGAATGCCTCTCCTACTCTGCAATACTTCCATTCTACTCCACTCCCACTTCTCACCTAGAGGTAAATATATATATAATGCCAAAGATTGAGATAAAATATGCCTGAATACCTTTGAAGAACATTGGGATCAATTTAATTACTTTATGTGGTTTATTGTCATGTATCTTCTCAGGGGGCTGTCCATCTCAGTAATTCCACTTTATAAGATTAAATATTGTTTTTCCTGAATTAACAAGTCATTCTACATTTCTTCCTTTCTGATAATATTTTCTCAAATAAATAAAGTGAGGAATTTTACTATCTGTATGTAGGAGGGTTAGATACTATTAACATATTTGATTTTTTTTAAGCGGTTGAATACTAATGACATGGGCATTATACCCCCAGAAACTCAGGAAAACTATTATCAGGGAAATTCCTTTGCTCCCTTACATCCTTGTGACTCCTAACCTAAAACATCCAATGACCCCTATAGGACCCTTAGATGATTGTCCTCCTTTGATCCTCCTTTATATTTAAGATGGACAGAGAGATGAAGCTCCAGGCTACACCTCAATGCTATCAGGCTACATCTCAGACATCTGTCTGTTCCCTAAAACTAAGGAATCTTTTATGAGGGTCATGCGCTATGTCTCCAGGCAGACCCCAGTCAGATGACCAAACCCCTCACCAAATACCTGAGGGTTTACCACTCTAGAGTCACATCCACACCATGACACAGCATCTATTGTAAGAGTATAAAATCCCCAGAATTGATGGGTACTGGGAGCAGCCTTCCATCTTGCTGTTCCACCCGTACTATCCTCCTGGTCATTGTCAGCATTACTTTCTAAATTAATAAATTTCTCTTTTTATTTTTAAGCTAAGTTTTAGAGTCTTGCATTCTTGCAAAAAAGTATCCTTCCTAAGCCCAAGGGGTGCACCTCTTCACCCCCACAACACTAAAAGATAGAGGATGGCTAAAAAGGAAGCTAAATAGAGACTCTCATTTTTGCCCTTCAGCTAGTTTGTTAGGAAAGATTTGAACTCAGGTTTTCCTGACTTCAAATCCAGTGTACCAACTAATTATCTTTAGATTATGACTAAGAAATACCATGTACCTCTTTCCCATTCTATTGGGGAGGTGGGATAGAGAATAATATTTCCACCATTTGGTGCAGACATTTTTATCCACACACCATCATGGAGTTCTCATATGTTCTTTGGAATAATAGATGCCCCAAAATGCAAATTGTAAATTTGATTTTGTTTAAGCCGACTGAGGAAGATTTCACTCATTGGATCAAAGGACATGATTTTATAATTGAATTTTATTAGAATTTGTCCAAGAAAATGGCAGCCAAGTATCTTTACTTCAAAAAAAGTCATCTACTTTGTTGTTGTTCAGTTGTGTCCAACTCTTCATGACTCTGTGGAATCTATTGTCCATGGAATTTTCTTTGGAAGGTTCCTGGAGTGGTTTGTCATTTCCTTTTCCAGTGGATTAAGGCAAATGGATGATAAGTAACTTGCCCTGGGTCACAGCTTTTAAGTATCTGAGACCAGATTTTACTCAAGTCTTTCTGATTCCAGGCCCAGCATTCCATCTGCTGAGCTACCTACCTAACTTCTAGGTAGATAAGAGTGAAGTGATTTGCCCAACATCACCCAGCTAGTACATGTCTGAGACTGAATTTGAACTTATCTTCTTGACTTTAGGCCCATTGCACTATCCACTGAGCCATGTAGCTGTCCCTATCATCTGCTTTTATCAACTGGTATTCCTGTTACTACTCTACTTAATCTTCTGGCCTAATGAGTCTAATTTCTGTGGGCAAAAGGAGATTGTGGAGGTTCTACAAGCTTGGATGGAAATCACTGAAATACAACGACATTTTAGACTTCTTACTGTTTGGTGCTCCTGAGTAATTGTTTCTTTCTGAAGAGCTTTCCTAAATTCTTCAAAACCATTAGCAATCTGTGAAGTTTATATGTAAGCTGTATTCAACATGGCTTCTAGGGATCCAAGCCATATGCTTAGAAGAGCTAAAACTTAAGATTTTTTCTCTTACCCATCAAATAATTAGAAAAAAACCCCAAAGTCTTACAAAAAATTGAATAATCTAAGTTCCAGTAAGAAATTGGATAGGTTAATAAAGCTTTTAAAAGAGATGGGAAGGCCCTTGAGAAAAGAACAACTGTGGTTTGTGAAAGTAATAGCCCATTCCAAGGGTGAAATGCAGAAGCAGTCAAAGACATTTAAGGCTTCTGAGCATGTCAGGGAGAAATAATTCACTTAAAAATTAGCCAATGTGACCCGACCTCATCTCTTATGTAAGGCAGGCATTTTGATCACAGATCAGGCCAATGGTTTTTGGATTACAGAAGTTCCAGATGCCATCGGAAAATCTAGGTGTAAAAATCTACGATTAAGGATGTCTGCAAGCCAGGGAAAATGAAATTAGTTTGATAAGCACTTTCAAAGGTCAATTCAAGTCCAATATCTCATTTCAAGTTTCATTTTCATGAAGGTTTTCCATTGGCTGCAGTGGAAAATGGTCAACAAGCCTCCGAAGATGTCTGCAGAAGAATGAATCATGGAAACAAAACTTGAAAGGTGTATGAGGTGGTTCTTTTCCTAGGTGGTTTATGGAAATATGGGATTGTTGAGCAAGCACATGGAGCAATAAGGTAGTGAGAAGTCAGACTCTTTCTCCCTCCTCCCTCTCCTGCCCACTTCGGTTATTCTCTTTGGTTAGAGTCAAGTTGGGATTCAGGATGAGTAAGTTGACTGAAATTCTGACAGATCTCTAAATTTGTTAGAAACAAGGATTTATTTTAAGGAAGGAGGGGAAACAGGGTATGGATAGGAGAGAGGGGTTAGGGTTTCCCTGATCTAGAGTAAATCTTAAAATGAGTAAATAAAATCATATATTCTTAGAAGAAGGATGTTGTTAACAGTTTTAAAGAATCTTCAGCATCAAATTCCTAGTAATACAGGGAGAAATTCAGTCACCAACTGGCAGAGAAATGTCCTCAGCCTTTCCTTCTCAAGTGTCAGGAAGAAGAGATTCCCCCCAGCAGTTTGGATCTCTCTATTTATCTGCCTCCTCCAGGTCACATTCTCCCCTGGAATTTTTCTTGATGGACGGATCTCCAAGCTTCCACTCATTGCATCTGTTTCTCCAGGTTTTCTGCAGTATTCCTCTTTCACAAAGGAGACACAAAGAATTAGTACTGGTGTTCTTAGCTATTAGTAGAGGGGAAATGCAGTTAGAAGGTACAGTGGATGGAGTGTGGGACTTGGAATCAGGAAATACTAAGTTCAAATCCAGTCTCAGATATTAGCTATGTGACTCTGGGCAAATCACCCAACATCTTTGTACATCAATTTCCTTATCAATAAAATCAGGGTAATAATAGTGTCTGTCTCCTAGGGTTATTTTGAGAACAAAAAAGAGAGAACATTTTGTAAGCTTGCAAAACTCAAAGCACAATATAAATTCTATACAAATAGCAATGATTAGCTAGCAATGAATACCTCTTAGATTCCATTTAAAGACCCAATGAACCAAGGGATCTATTGCCCTTCTAAATACACATTCTCTCCTTCTACCAGGAAAGCAATGGAAGCACCCCCCTGGTAGTTGTCTAACATATCACTAACATGGGTTTTTAGTTTTCCAATAACACTGTAAATGGCTTCTGCTGCAGAATCATTATTATATTTGCCCACCAACTCATTGACTTCTTGGTATGTAACAAGATGTAATCCAGGACTTCTTTTTTTTATGCCATAGACTTCTTTGTGAATCTAGCAAGGACTCTTACTCAGAATCATGTTAGTGGCCTATATTCATAATTGAAAGAAATGCTCAATTTCACTTAAAATGTTAAAGAAAATAAAGATGCAATTTTCCTCCTGACATCATCTATGTTTATAGGTCCATTGAAACTTACCCATTGGCTCCTTGGTCTGTGGATCCTAGGTGAAGAGCTCCTGTTTTAGAGACACATTTTTATGACCCTGAGCTCTCCCATCACTTTCCCAACCTTGATAACTTTAAAATGTCCGGATCTTCAATGATCTCTCCAGGAATTCCCTGCAACTTTATCCTCCTAGGCTGACATCTGTAACCAAACCATTGTCTAGTTCTTCTTTGTGCTGAGATTTGCTAACAATTGTGGTAAGGAATACATTTTATTTTTTAAATTCTTCAAATACTCTTAGTCTAGTTAAGTAGAAGTGAAGGTTGATTTCTGTATGTTCTATGGCTCTTTCTTCCATGTTTTCTCAAAACAGGTGAATAATCCTGTGTGATTTAAATTTGACTACTTTAATAAGTTATTTTTTTTTCTTCATAGTTGCTTGCAAAAGTTCTCTCTCCCAATGAAGTTCTGAAGTTTGACAATAATGTGTATGCTCTGGAGGTGGAGTCAAGATGGTGGCTTAGAAACAGCAAAAGTTGAATCCTCTGTGAAAACTCTTCTACACAAATCAAAAAGAAAGTACTTTGAGGGGGGACCCAAAAATAAATACAACAACAGGACAGAGCTGGGGGATGCTCCTGCTGGATTCACCTTAAAAGGTATGCAGAGAAGGTTGAATTCTTGGATTTAAGGAAAAGGAAGAAGGAAGGTCCCAGGACCCCACTCCCACTTACTGTGGTGAGACTCTGGAGGTTGCTGGGATCTCAAGGAAAGAGTTCCAGCCTAGAGAGGGTACCTTGCTACCACAGCTATGGGAGGCACAGGGCTCTGACCACAGCTGGCAGGGAGTCAACTGGAGGAGAGGGGCAGAGAGGAGGGCAGTGTGGTCACAGCTTTCAGTCATTACTCTCCATATTGGGCCTCTGCCTCTGGAGGTTTTTTGCCTCAGGGTGCATCCAGCTCTGCAGATTTGCTGTGCTGGCTTAATACCAACTATCAATAGTAAATATAAAAAGCCTCCAGAGGGTAGGGAAGCGCAATCTCCAACATCCCTCCCCTACCTACTGTGCTGAGAACTGTTGCAAGAACCCAGCTGACTGGGATCCCAGGGTGAAGGCTGCAACCATGACAGAGTACCTTGGTACCACCATGGGAAGCTCAGGACTCTGACCAGGCAGCTGGCAGGAAGGTGACTGGCAGAAAGGTGTAGAGAGGAGGATGAGGGTAACTACCTTCACCTCCATACCTTCACTTTCACCTTTAGCTTCTGCTGGCAGCTTGGGAAGATCTGGCCTCAGGGCTTATTAATACAACTGGTTGGCTCCAACAGCCTAAACCAGTTAATCAGCAGAGCAGAGAAGAAGCCGCTTCAGGACAAAATAGCCCAAACCCACAGATCCAACAAATAAAAATAAACAGAGGAGCAAGAATACAGCTAATGGGGGTGGGGTTAAGGGGGAAATATGAATAAACAACAGAAAAAGAAAAAAGAAATTACAATTGACAGCTTCTTGCCAGGTAATAAACAAAGAACAAATGGAAAAGAGGAGCACCAAGGAACACCAAGCAAAAACTCAGGAACTCCAGCAAATTGGACACAGGTTTTGGAAGAACTCAAACACAATTAAAAAAATAATTAAGAGAGCTGAAGAAAATTGGGGAAAGAACTTAAAAAGCAAAATAGATCATTTGGAAACAAAGGCACATGAACTAAAACAAGAAAGTAGTTTCTTAAAAGCCAGAATAAGGGGGCATCTAGGTAGCTCTGTACATTGAGAGCCAGGCCTAGAGACAGTAGGTCCTAGGTTCAAATCTGGCCTCAGACACTTCCCAGTTGTGTGACTCTAGGCAAGTCACTTAACCCCCATTGCCTAGCCCTTACCACTCTTCTGCCTTGGAACCAATACATAAGTATTGATTCCTAGACGGAAGGTAAGGGTTTAAAAAAAAGTCAGAATAATGTGTAAGCTCTGATGAGCTTTAGCATCAATTATGAGACATAGAAGATATTGGGGTAGAACTATCTACCATGCTGTGCCCACATCAAAGAAGGTGTTATATTTCATGAGCAAAGCACAAATGTAGCACAAAAGAAATGTGAGCCATATAAATCCAGAGGCATCATCTCCATCCCAAATGTTCTAATAAACTACTTGTGCCTGACTTATGATAGAGCCTTTTGAACTCATATTGGACCCATCAGCCACAGTCAAACACACCATAACCTGACTTGAACATCATGATGTTATTGGTCCTCTTCAAAAATGAAGTATGAACAACAACATGAGTGACTTAGATCCCACATTTGTCTCTGAGGGTGTCTGGTAAATTTTATTATCTTTCCTTTGATGTTACTACTTATGGGGAATTTTCTTGAAAAGAAAAAATATATTAAAATACCTAAAATATAAAAAATACCTAAAAAAGAGATTTTTCCTTCACTTTTTTGGGGGTAACATGTAGGCTCAAATTATTCCTCTGAGTTGCATCTTTTAGTTCCATCATGCATTGTGGCATAGCAGAGGACTGGAGGTAGAGCACAAGAAGAGCTGGATTGAAATCAGTTTTCTCAACTTTCTCAACCATGCATCCATACCTCAGTTTTTTTCCTCCCTTCTCCATGGTGCCTTCCTTCTTCCATTGCTGAATTCTTTCTGAAAACTCCATTTCAAGGTAAGGCCCACAGCAGCCATTCTTCCTTCTTTAGACTTTATCCTATGCTTTTCTCTTCCCCTTTTCCATCTCTACTTTTATATATTTTCTTTCTCCCCTTGAATGTAAGCTCCTTGAGGGCAGAGACAGCAATTATTTTTGCATTTATTTGAATCTTCAGAATTTGTCACATTACCTGGCACATGGTAAGGGCTTAACAAATGCTTGATAACTGATCAATTGATTCGTACCTTTGATGCTATTGACAAAACACTTCACTTTGATTCAGCAAAAATGCACATTATGTAGCCATGTCAGTTTCTGGGGAGATAAAAACACGAAACAAAATTGTTCCCAGCATTCTGCAATTTATATTTTACTAGGCAGATATGACAAGTGCACAGATAAACAAACAAAATTATATGCAAATATAAAATAATTTCAGGTGGTAGAAAGGTCTAACCAACTGGGAAGGGGGAATCAGGAGGACTTGCCATAGAAGGGAGAACCTGGGTAGATCCTTGAAGAGAAGGAAGGAAGGAAGGAAGGAAGGAAGGAAGGAAGGAAGGAAGGAAGGAAGGAAGGAAGGAAGGAAGGAGGGAGGGAGGGAAAGAGGGAGGGAGGGAGGGAGGGAGCAAGGAAGGAAGGAAGGAAGGAAGGAAGGAAGGAAGGAAGGAAGAAGGAAGGAAGGAGTATAACCAAATATGGGGAACCCACCACCTTTGCAAAGGCACAAAACCACAAGGTAAAGAGGTATGAATGCAGAACTAGTGAATAAGATTCAGTGGAACATTGAATAGGAAGAAGAAACCCATCTGAAAAAAAAATACTGGGAATACTGGAAAATCAATGAGGGAGTCATTACCTCTCCAAACATCAGTTTTCTTAATCTACAAATAGGGTTAAAGATATCTGTGGCATGGACCTTACAGGGTCAAATCAAATAAGGGATGGAGGCTCACTTAACTGTGCCCCTTTCCACAGGGAAAGCAGGGATAAGTAGACAGAAATAGTGAATCTAAATAGCAACTTGTGTACCCAAAGGAAATCTCATGGTCCCTTTCTCTGAATGATTGATGTATTCCAAGGTGGCTTAGGGTCTGCATAGCCTGGGACAGGTTCTGGGTAAAATCCCTAGGACCCTAACTTTCTGGGAACTTTTAGATGTAGTCTGTAAAGGTCCAGACAAAGGAATTTGTATTGCTTCATCTCTCAGAAGCAGATATAGTATTGAGACCCCAGAGCCAGGTCAGTACCTGGAGCACCCATCATGGTTTTTTATCTACTAAGCTGGCTTGTAAACAAACAAGCTCAGGAGTTAAATGGGAGGGAACCAGGCTCTCTAACTGTATCTCAATATGTAAACTTGACCTGGCAGCACAAGATAATGAATTTAAAGGGCTCTGAAAATGTTCAAGTGCCAGATTGATGTCAGCTATTGTTTAAACCATTTTTCAGTTGAGTTGTACTCTGAGCTTGTTTTGCTCTGTGTATTGTTGATTTGCCTTCTAGCCTGAGGCCTTTATTTCCCATTGATTTCATTTCTTCATTCATCTATTCTACCACTTTCTCCATGTTCTTTAGTCTTGTTATCAACTAATCTTGTTCAGTTTTTACTGCTGACAGATCCCCCTTTACAGGGGCCAGACCTTTTTTTTTTTTTGGCTCATGATAGATATCCCCTCATTTCATTTAAAGTGATTTTTAAAATTGAATTCTATGTGTCTTATGCTTTTTGGGGCTTTTGAAGTTAATTTTTTTCCCTTCTGGTGACCTTCCTTTGGAAGCTTTTAATTCATAGCATTTATCCAGAGGTACTTTTTTCCCCCTGACATTGTTTTCATTTCTTTATCCATTTTCCTTTTCCTTAGCTAATATATTCATATATTATATATATGTACTTAGCTCATATGTATATGTATATATATAAAACATACTTGTTAATCTTTTTGATTATGCTTCTTTTTTTGTCCTCCTATTTTCTTCTTTTTATATTTGTCCTCATTTTTGTCTATTTGTATGGGGTGAATGAAGAGGTAGTCTCTTTTCATGATCTTTCATTCAATCTTCCCTAAGTTTGCTCCAATTAGTCAAAACTTACATTACCTTTTGAAGAAATAAATTAATAGTTTTTTCTTTGTTTCATCAATTTGAACTAAGTTGAAAATTCTAAGACAGCAGCAACAATGTTCTATGCCAGCGGTTCTCAACCTGTGGGTCGCGACCCCAGCAGGGGTCGAACAACCAAAACACAGGGGTCACCTAAAGCCATTGGAAAATACATATTTCCGATGGCTTTAGCCACTGAGAAATTGTGCTACTTTACAGCAAGATCTTGGAAAGAACGGGGACCCTGCTGCCCACACATTGTACTAATATTAGTTACCTATCAGCAGTCCTCCCCCTATGAGGGGTGATGGATTTACCCTGTTGCCTGGAGACTGGACTCAAGCAGAGACCCAGAGAGAGCACCCGGGTGCTGGCTCTAGAGGGGTTAAGAATGAGTCCTGGAGCGGATAACTCCTGGAGCGAATAACCGGCCGAGTAACCCCAGAAAAGTGAAGCCTCAGCTCGAGCTAGAGGGAGATGATAGGAAGAAGGCAGCATCTGTGGACCCCCTCCCCAGGCAGGACTTACCTCCTGCTGCATTAATATTTCTCAACACATAATTAAATATTGTTTTTGTGATTAATCACTATATTTAAATTATGTTTGATTTGCAGCAATGAGAATACATAATACATATCAGGTATTTACATTCCGAATCATAACTGTAGCAAAATTATAGTTTTGAAGTAGCCACCAAAATAATTTTTTGGTTTGGGGTCACTGCAACATGAGGAACTGTATTGCGGGGTCATGGCATTAGGAAGGTTGAGAACCACTGCTCTATGCAGTATCCAGCATAGGTCACACATCTCTTTTGATAACCATGGAACTTGAAAGTATCTTTTCCAGTGGCATCCAATAGTTGCCTTTGTCAATTCTGTATCTTTACTGATCCTCAACAAAGTCTGTCCACTCATTTATTTCTCCCCTGTCTATTCTGACCAAGAGTTCTAGGGAGATATTCATCAAGATGTTTTGTTCATATTTTCAATGCAACTTCCTCCTCCAATTCCTTTTTTCTGCTTCTCAACAGTTGAATTTTCGCTTTTCCATTCTTTCCTCCCATCACCCTCAAACCCAAAAGCTTACTGCCCAGGTACTGAAGAAACTGACTGAAATCTAAACAACAATTACCACTCTGCTTCCAAACTTCTAGCTATTACTCAAAGGTCTCATTCAAACAAAACAAAACAAAACAAAATAAAAAACCTCTAAGGTTCCATAAAGCACTACATACAGGTTCGGTTGAAGCTACCTAGCTATGAATTAAAATCTGGCCTCAGACACTTACTAGTTGCTGTGACCCTGAATTAGTCATTTTACTCTGTTTGCTTCAGTTTCCTCATTTATAAAACGAACTGGAAGAGCAAATAGCAAACCACTCCAGTATCTCTGCAAAGAAAATGTCAAGTGCGATCACAAAGCTTCTGACACAACTGAACAATGACCACAACAATAATTCAACCCTCATTTCAACTAACCTGTAAAAATCTATTGGGAGAGTTACTTTGCCCTGTACTGGAAATGGCAGTGGAGATCAAACAAGAAGAAGAGTGATAGAGAGACCTTCTCCCATTCCACTCTGTGCCATATATCCCCTCTGCCACAGTAGCTACCCCCTTCTTCTCTTTCTACATATACAAATTCTGTCTCCACATGCTCTCTGCTGAAGATCTGATATCTTGAAATGAAATGAAGCATTCAGGGTTCCTTGACTTTCTTGGGTTGTTGCTTGCAGATCATGAACTTTTTACATCAAATAGTATTAAAAAGGAGATGGCTTCCTTGTTAATAACAGGTCTGGATGTATACAGAAAGCATGAAGAAACAGCCTGTCATTCAGAGTTTTCTAGCCACCACAGTAGACTTAGAAATTTGGACAATCTCCTCTTATATCTGGGGCCCTAGCAAAATGACCCTGGTTTAAATATTATCTGTGAGTTTACATTCATTCAAAGCTATAGTTCATGAGACCCCACCATTACTTCTATTAGTCAACCAGAGGACAGAATTAGTTCAAAGCAAAGGCATTTAATAAAAGAACAGAGTAAGAAAAGTAGCAATAAAACATTCCTTTCCCCCCCTCACCATAAATCTAGGGCATGTTGTTTCACAAATACACAGACCATAAGTGGGAAGAATGAGATCAAGATCATTCAAAGGGGGCAAACACATGGGGAACACGTGTGGTGAGGAGACGGGCACATGTGTGGAGGACAACTGGCACCTCTAATTGCTGAGCTGTTGATGTCTTCAGATGATATCATCTGTCTATTCTCTTTGGGTTTGCTTCTCCTACTGGGTGCTGCTGTCTTTTTGAATCTTCATCTGGGTCACATCAGCTATCCTGTGCTCCCTACTGGGTGTTGCATCTGTAATGGATGTTGTGTCTGCTCCTCACTTTCATTTCCTTTCTTCTAGACTTCCTCAACTGAGATGCTGCATCTTTCCCATATGAGAAGGTGTGATTCTTAGCCCCTAAATCCTAAACTTTACTTCTCTTAGAAATGCAGGACTCCTACATACCTAGTCATTGGACCAAGGAAGAAAACCTCAATTATTTCCTCTCCATAAGAAGAAAAAAAGATCTGTCAGCTTTCAGAATCTTCCCCTCCAGGGGATAAGCTCTTTTGGAAGACAGAACATTCTAATTAGTAAAACCTTCTGGACTTTAGTTTTTCTTTGAACACATTTCTTGCTGCTAGCTGGAACACCATCTCTGTCTCAAGCCTCTTTCTGACTTAGAGTTAGGTCGCCTTCCTCTGCTGTCAACTTGATTCATATCAGATTATTTCAGGGGCTATTTGACAAGTAATGGCTGCCTCAGTTTGGGGTACTGTGGTTTCCTTCAGTTGTCCCAAATCCTTTGACTCTTTCCCATGAAAATGAATCTGAGCAAACACAAAAGTTAAATGTAGGTTTAGATTTAAATTAATATCCACCTACTCCAAGTATTATATTTTATAAGATTTATTAATAATCACTTGAAGTAAAAGAAATAAAAGGACAAAAGTAAAAGCCTGCATAAAGAAAGCTTTCCTGACCAATGTAGTCAATTAGTTCTAAATCCAGAACCTTTTCTTGGTGTTTATAGAAGAAGTAGGTTGGGAAATACTTTTTGATTTGCTTTTGAAAGACTTCGTTACCGTCCCTTCAACTTGTTTGTGACCTGTAAAATTTATAGAGTGTGTCCCCTAATAATAATTTTAACTTGATAGGGCTAGAGGAAGATTTTCCCATCTTTTAATTCCAGCTCTGAATTCTTTCCCATCCTTCCCCCATCTCTCCCTATTCCTATGTGACCAAATTTTCCCTTGGCTTCCACACCGCATATGCCAAAATGTGGGTACAGTATGTATCCAGAATGAAGCCAGGTATTCATTTTGTCTTGTGGTTCACAATCTTATGAAATCGCTCAATTTTTGATTTGGGATAACTTTGAGAGAACAAACATAGATTTTGGCAAATCCTGGAGGGGGTTAAATTCCAGGGGGTGAAGGAGGTGCCTCCTTTTGCTTTTCATTTCTTTGCACTGCACGCAGTGCCCCACTAAGTATATTATACTATAGATACCCCTGGGCTTCCAATGAACTGCTTCCAGACCAGGGGTGGGATGGGGCAGATAATGGGGTTGCACTACTTCTACTTTGTTATTCAGCAGTGGGAGTTGTGTTCAAGAGATTTCATAATGCTTTTAGAGATTTCACCATAACATTTTTTTCAAACGATTTAGAAAAGGAGGGTAGACGATTTGGCAGAAGAAAATGTTTTAGTCCTCTATGTAATGTCCTAGGATGATCCTGGGGATGCTAGAAATATCAAGCATATAATTCTCATGCTGTTATACAGGCAAGTTTTTCTCCCACTTTTTTAATTGTGGAGGCTGACTCTTAAAAGTTTTATGTAAATCTACTTCTTGTCTGAACTAAGGACTAAAGCAGTCTTGAGCGTCACTAATGGTTTCCTGATTCTTATATCCTTTTTGGTCATGACAAAATTAAAGCAATTATTGGATCACAGCATGATATAGTGGGCAACATGTAGGACATGGACTTGGAAAGACCTAGGTCTAAAGTTTGTCTTTGCTTTGACTAATTGAGTGAGGAAGGGCAAAACACAATGTCTTTGAATCTCAGTTTTTCACCTATAAGAGGTGGTTAATGAGATCTGAAGTATCACCTTTATAGGATTATTCCAGGGCTCAAATGAGATGCAAGTCAATCTAAGATGCATGTATTAAATACCCACCATATGCAAAGAACTGGAGGTAAGCCAACTACTGAAGGTACATGAGATGAAAAATGACAGAATTAAAAACAGTCCTTTCCCTCAAGGACATTATATTCTACGAGAGGATGCAACATGTAATCAAATAAGTCATACCAAATTTGAAAGGGATATAGATCTCTAACAAATAGGACATTAAAAAAAGTCTTTCTTTAGGAAGATATGTTAGCTGATTCTTAAATCCTGTAGGTAATTTGAAGTCAGGAATTTATAGGAGGCAGAAGAGACAAAGGTATTCTAGGGAATGAGAGACATCTTGTTCAAAGCCAATAAAAGGGAATGTCTACAAGGATAGTTTACTCTGAAAATTGAATATGTGAAGGGGGGTAATGCGAAATAAGACTAGGCAGTTAGGTGGAAAACCACTTAGGTTCTTCAAATCTTAGTTTTCTCACCTGCAAAATGGATATAATCTGTTACATGTACTCTCTAGGGTTTTTATGAGAGTTTAATGAGTGATATGTTCTGATTAAATTAGACTCCTTTCCTTAAAGGGGCTTGGTTGGCGAGTTAGAATGTCTCAGTTACTACAACTGATGGTTCTAATAATACCCCCCGATAACAAAGAAGTTCTAATATTTCTTGTGCTTATATCCAGCAACTGCTCTATTGCTGGACAAAAAAATAGATAAGGATGATACTTAGAAGAAGCTAGAGACTGTAGGAGGAGAGAGTTAGGAGGGAGTGTCTTATAGGCAGTTGACATAACTTTTTTTATTTGAAAAAATGCATTTAATTAATTGATTTAGAATATTTTTCCATGATTCCATGATTCATGTTCTTTCCCTCCCCTCCTCCCAACCCCCACCCATAGCCAACAAGCAGTTCCACTGGGTTTTACATGTGTCATTGATCAAGATCTATTTCCAAATTATTAATATTTGCATTAGGGTGATCACTTAGAGTCTTTATCTCCAATCATATCCCCATCAAACCATGTGATCAAACAGTTGTTTTTCTTCTGTGTTTCTACTCCCACAGTTCTTTCTCTGGATGTGCAGAGTGTTCTTTCTCATAAGTTCCTCGGAATTGTCCTGGATCATTGCATTGCTGCTAGTAGAGAAGTCCATTACATTCAATTGTACCACAGTGTATCGGTCTCTGTGTACAATGTTTTCCTGGTTCTGCTCCTCTCACTCTGCATCAATTCCTGGAGATCATTTCAGTTCCCATGGAATTCCTCCAGTTTGCTATTCCTTTGAGCACAATAGTATTCCATCACCAACATATACCACAATTTGTTCAGTCATTCCCCAATTGAAGGGCATCCTCTCATTTTCTAATTTTTTTTCGTTGGCAAAACTTTTGCAAAAGTAGACAAGGGTTGGATTGCTACATTTGGGGAATGGCAAGTAGACCAGTAGATTGAAATGTAGAGTACATGAAGGGGAATAACATGCTAGAAACTTCCAAGGTAGTATAGAGAAAATACCAAGCTGAAAAGTTTGTAATTAATCTAAGAGATAACAGAAAGTCACATGGAGAATTTTTGAACAGTTCACTTCTCTGGTTAGAGTTAGACTTATGCTTTAAGAAGCCTATTTTGGGGGGCATCTAGGTAATTCAGTGGATTAAAAGGAGTCCTGGGTTCATATCTGACTTCAGATACTTCCTATTTATATGACCCTGGGCAAGTCACTTGACCCCCATTGCCTAGCTCTTACAATTTTTCTGCCTTAGAACCAATACACAGTATTGATTTCTAAGAAAGAAGGTACAGTTTTCTTTTGTTTTTAAAGAATATTGTTTTGGCATTTGTGAAGAAGATGGATCAGAGAGTGAAGAGTCTAGAAGTCCACAGTTTATTTAGATGATTGTTGCAATTCCTTAAATGAGTGCTGATGAGACTCTGAATTAGGATCATAGCTATATAAGTGGAGAGAAGGGATCCGTAGGAGATACATTTATGAAGGTAATGCAGTGAGATCCATCAAATTACTGGTTAGGAGGCATGAAAAAAATGAAAGAGTTGAGGATGACTGTAGTTATGAACCTGGATCACAGGAAGGATGATATTGTCATTGAAATAAATGGAAAAGTTTCAGGGAGTGATAAGCTTAAGTGAGAAGATTCTCACTTAACGTTCAACAGGCAGGTTTTGATGCTACCTTAGAGGTGAGGAGAGAGGCCAAGGCTGGATATATAGATCTGGTCATCATATGTAATGATATGCTACTTGAACCAATGGGATTGGATGAAATTACTAAGAAAGAGTGAGAAAGGAGAGAAGAAGGCTAGGACAGAGTCTTGGTGAACAGCGATGATTAGGGGATGACGATTTAAGAAAGATATCTGAAAAGGAATAATAAGGAATATGGTAGGAGAATCATGAGAGACATCAAGAAAGAATATATAGGAGAAGGTGTAGCCAATTGTCAAAAGTTAGAGAAGAATGATGCCTGAAATAAAGTCCCTCAGATTGAGCAGTTCTGAAACCTTTAGAAAGTGGGAGGAAGCAGTTTCATTTGAGTTCAGATGGAATATTATCGGTGATAGAAAAGTAAATTAAAGGAGAAGTAGAATGATTGTGTGTAGCATTTTCTAGGATTTGTTAGTGAAGATGAAAAGAGATATCACAAGACACCTTGAGAGGATGGTAGGGTGGACTGATGGTTATTGTTGTTTTTGAAGGATATGTGGAAGAAGCTGGATGTATTTGTAGGCACTAGGGAGGGAGCCAGTAGATAACAAAAGAATGAGTTTCAACAGAAGGAAACTCCTGAAGGCAAAAGGTGGGCATAAGATTTGGGCCCTAGTGGGATAGTTGGCTTCATTGAGAGGAATGGCTACCTCTTTCTTAGAGATTAGAGTATGGGTTTGTTGGAGTTTTTTTATGTGTCATGGACCCTTTGGAAATTTGCTAAAACCAATGGAATTCTTTTCAGAACAATATTTTTAAATGTATAAACCAAAATACAGATGCTTGCAAAAGAAACTAATGATATTGACTTATAATTACTAAAATTTTTAAATGAAAATTCATGAACCCTAGGTGAAGAACACTGGGGCAAGAGTAAAGGAGGAATGATAATGATTATAAATCATTCTGTAAAGCTAAAAACACTATGTAAAAATCAGTTGTTAAAAATTGTAAAGTATTGTATCTTAAAACGTAGTGGACATTTCAAGCATTTTCCCACTTTAGAGTCTAGAAAGTTCTTACTTTCCTTTAAAAATAGCAACAATTTAAAGGAAATACTCAGTCCAAACTAATTTCTTCTAAAGCCATTCTGATTTACAGTGAATGTTGAAAAAATTATTTGAGGTTATATTTAAAATGTGTGTGTGTGTGTGTGTGTGTGTGTGTGTGTGTGTGTGTGTGTGTGCATTTTTGAATGTGCTTAAACTTTTGGATGAAAAGAAAATGACTCGATTATTTTCAATAGAATTGTGTTCATGAAATTCTTCACTGATTACTGATGATCTGCCAAATGGAGTGGTCTGATAAGAGCTGAAACAACCCAGGTATTATAAGCCAAGAGTTTCATGGAGTTTCTTGAAGGAAATACCAACAGGCCCTTCCATAAAACAGTAGGGTCTAAACTCCCATGATCAATCAAAGCTTTACCACCATGTGATGAAATATTCCTAAAAGCAGCTGCCATTTAAAATTGAGTGATAATGATCTTTATAGGAAAAATTACAGCAGCATAAATAAATAGCACCTGCAGTCCCAATTAGTCCTTCCAAAGGCAGGAGCCATTTCCCCTGCTGTAACTCGGAGCAATAATTATTATTAGGCCAATTTAAAACAAATTAGGAGGTGGTTTTGGAATTAAACCTACAATATATTTACATCAAGTGCAGCATTGTGCAGACAGTTAATTTTCCCTGCTGGGAAATGAAGGCATTTTATCAAGTGGCAGCCCCCATTCTTTATGTTTTGCTGAACTCTGCCAGCTGGAGCACAGCTGTCTGAAGCCGGGCAGTTGCACTGGCCTTCAAGCAAGTCAGAAAATGGGCAGATGAGGGGCCAGTCTTTGGGAATCCCATATGTAGCATTTTGCTGCTGTTGCTAAGACAAACTGGTTTTGACTTTTAATTGCTGACATGCCTCCTTTCCCCTCACATTTCATGATGCTTATTCCATTAAATCCCTGTGCTCCATTGCTCAGGGCATGTGCTCAAATCAATAAAGGAGGAGAAGAAAAAAGGTTTGGGGGGAGGGAGAACCTTTGCATGGAAATGGAATGGTGACTGGGTGGACATTTTGTTATGTTCCAATGAAGGTCGGCTTTATCTCTGTGCTTTGGGGAAAATTAAATGGCAAAAGCTCCTTCATTCCCCTCCAATGATATTCTCAGAAAGGAGGAGTCTCCAAGAACACATCACTTCTAATCATGGCTTCAGCTAAACTTGGGGCCCGTGGAGGAAAGCTGAGAAAGGCAGGGCTGACTCAGCTTTGGTTGCCAGAGTGACACTGACAAAGATGGTGGACTTGCCAAAGGACAGATTCTTGTTTCACCTGGTATAAAACCATTTACCTTTCCATGGCAGCAGCTACTCGTGCCCCTCTTCTTATTTCTTTTCTTTTTCTTTTTCTGTGATAGTAGAATGCACATGAGTGCGATGGGGAGAGGGGAGGATGGGAGGGGAAGGGAGTCACTGTGGAAGGGCTACAAAGGGCAAGTTTTATCCAAGAACTGTGAAACTATGGTGATATAATCCCATTTTTTTAATTTTGAGAATTCTACAATCACAGAATGGAGAAGCAAGGTGAGATTGTGGAAAAGAAGTCTGACCTTAGAATCAGCAAGATCTGGGATCGAATTCTACCTTTTATATGTACTAGCTATCAGACTATAATTAAGTCTTCACTTCCTCCCAGACCTCTTGAGAAGTTGTAGACAATTTCCTGATTTTCTGGGAACACAGGAAATTTCCACATTGGGAGTTCCTTAGAATGATGCAATCTCAGGAACAGAAAAAAAAATACAAAAAACAAAATATCATAGCATGTTGGAACAAGGAGGGATCTTTAAGAGGTCAATCCGCTTACTTTACCTATGAGGAAACTGAGGCCCAAAGAAGCGCACTAACTTGCCCAAGATCACATAGTCCATCAATAGTTGAATTATTCAAATTCTTGTCTCCTGATTCTCAAGCCCTGAGCTTTTTTTCATTCTATCATGCTGGGGTGTATGGGGTGCTCAGGGAGGAGTAATATCTCTGGTATGGAGGGTTTGTCGTGCCCTCCTAGGGCAGCTCTCCAGCCTCTGACCCTCACCTGACACCCAGCTCTCACTTGTGGCTCCCAGTAGCTGCTAGCATGCGGCAGCGGCCACACCCTGGGC
The DNA here is from genome assembly GCF_027887165.1 of Monodelphis domestica. NCBI lineage: Eukaryota > Metazoa > Chordata > Mammalia > Didelphimorphia > Didelphidae > Monodelphis > Monodelphis domestica. Next base: position 498,174,287 of record NC_077229.1, on the reverse strand, counting down.
AATGGCTTCAACAGGCTGGCTAAACCTTGTGAGGGTAGCCATCGGGTCGTCGACCCCTGGTGAACCAGGCCTTTGCTCACCCAGCATGTGAAGACTGCTTCGGTGGAACAGGCGGAAGAAACCAACAAGAAGGTTCAACGGCTGAGATGGCGACGCAGAAAAGCACTGTGGAGTGCTCAGGGCGTGTTGGAGCACAAAAGACAACACAGCCATCCAATGCAGCTGAGGAAGTCTCCAGGTGTAACGACTTTTCGTGCCACTGGACCAAGGCTTCCAACGCCGAGAGAGTGGGACTGTCACTGTGCATCGGCTTTTCCACTTAAATCTTCATGCACAGGAGACTACTACTACTACTACTACTACTACTACTACTACTACTACTACTACTACTACTACTACTACTACTACTCTACTACTACTACTACTACTACTACTACTACTACTACTACTACTACTACTACTACTACTACTACTACTACTACTACTACTACTACTACCATGCTGGAAATCTCATTCTCTCATGCAACTGCAGGGAATGGAAATAATTAATTAGACAGTGGAGCTAATCAGAAAGTGTGTCTAACTGTCCATAGAGCAAAACTCATTGTACGAGGAACAAAGGAGTTAGGGAATCAATTTTAGAGTTACTTGAGGTCTTTCTAGCTGATAAAATGCTATATATTACATAGGAAAAAAAGGTCATTTGATAAATAATTTTAAAGGATCCATGAAGCTCTTCTTCTAGATTTTACTGAATTGCCTCACCATTTATGACATTCAATAAAAGAAATATTAAGTACTCACCAAGTACCCTCTGTGTCTGCTCAGGTGGCTGGGCTGGAAACTGGGGACCCAAAGATGAAAAATGGCACAGTCTCTTCCCTCAAGGATGTTACCTTTTAGTAGGGGGAGAGAAATACACAAACATATACATATACAGGCATGAATGTATGTTATATATGAATAACTATGTGTAGTTATATAAACATACTTATAAATATGTATAAATGTGTGTATATATGAACACATATATCCAATTGGAATAAGAAAAGTTAATTGGATCAATCAAACAGAGGAACATCTTGGTTTTGAGGAAACCTTGCCTAAGCATCCCAATCCCTTGTGTTCTGCACAGTTCCGCTGACTTCATTCAGAAGGCAATTTGTACTCTGTGCTCCAAGGATGCTTTTCATCATGTGACAATCTTCTCACAAGTACATACTGTGATCCCTCCATGACTTTTAGGCAGTCTTCATAAGTTTCTATGCCCCCCCCCCAATCCTTAACTAGCAGTAAATTGTCTAGCAATGAAAATCTCTGCATGTAGTTGAGTGGGTCCTGAGATAATCATTCAATCAACTGAAATTTATTAACTGTATTTCTAACCAACTAGGTGATGGTGCTACCTTACAAAGGTAAAAATTAACGTTTCTACCCTCTAGGACCCTTCAGTATTTTGAGGGAAATGAAATTTTTAAGTAGATACAAAATATATTCAGAATAAATACTAGGTAATTTGGGGAGAAGGGAAGCACTAGAAACTTGGAGAAGGGGTCAGGAAAGGCATTATGTAGGAGATGTCATCAGGAATGAGTTTTGAAGGAAGCCAGGCATTCATAAAGGAAGGAAACACATTCCAGGCATGGAGTTCAGCTTCTGCAAAGGCTCAGAGATGGGAGATCAAATGAGTGATTCATTTATATTCTCACTCTAATCACATATGTTATATTTGTGCATATGTATATTCACATATTCCACTATCTATGTATTATATATACATCTATACATATACAAAATATGTTATTCATGTATTTTAACAAATATATGATTATATAACATATATAAACTATATAATATAATAAATAGAAAATGAATCTATATATTATTCCCTAAACTCCCTTAACAATGGGATCTGAAGAATATGAGGATGAAGAATTAGATAGAGGCTCTCGGGGCTTTACTTTCCAGGCATATATTTGAAATTTTTTCAGATTGGGAGGACCTACCAGAGCTTATACTGGTGAATTTGGTGAATCCAATCACATCATGCCATGAGTCATTAGGATAGAATTTTATGGTGAGAGAACTAATAAAAGGATGTTTCAGAGCCATGATCCTACTTCTCTGTAATCCTCCAATTCTAATATTCCATACTCTTTGTACTAGAATTATTTTCCAGCTTTGATAGTCTATACTATAAGATCTCTTCCAACTCTAATACTCTATATTTTAATATTTCTTTCAGATTCAGTGCTTTATGTAAGGGTACTTCCATTTCAAACACTATGCTCTATGTTCTAAGGTTTTTTACCTAGCCTTGATAGTTGAAGGTCTCTTCCTTCTCTTCTTTGTTCTAAACACTGATTCTACCCTTTCTTTAAGCCTTCTCTTATTTCTTAACTATCTAGAAAAATAACAGCAAAAATCAAATCTTCCCCCCCCCCATTTTGTTGTCCTCAGCATTATTTGTCAAGCACAACTCATTCTGAGCTTTAACACTTTTGATATCGTCCATGTATTTTTGGTTATCCTCCATTACTGGACCTGGTTAAATAGTCAAGCTAGTTGTATATCTGCATTTATTTCTTCAGAAATCTTTCCTTTTCTTCCTCATCAGAACTGTTCCTGTCATTGTCCTCAGAATTTAATTCTTGAAAATTTTTCTTTTCTTCTGGGCTACCTCCTTTTTAAAATGATCATTTTAGTTCATGACATTCTGCCTATCATTTCTTCAAACTCTTTGGTATCTGTTCTTTGAAAATCTATCAGGAATATCAGAATTTGCTTGACTCTTCTCTCCTTCTCTATCAAAGTTCCAAATGGAAGTCAATTTTCCCTAAGACTCTCATCATTTCCATCCTAGCAACCATTCTTTTCTATTGGTAATAAACAGATCTGGAATAGCAGTTTTCTTCATTGATTCCTTCACTTTTTGATGATTGAGATGATCCTGAAGACAAGCCAAGATTTTATTCTGAGTTTTCATTGGCTCATAGTGCCTAAATCAATGATTGATAAAAAAGAAGTATGGGGTAGCTAGGGGGCCAGTGGATAGAGCCAGCCCCAGGGATGGGAGATACTAGGTTCAAATCTGGCCTCAGACACTTCCTAGATGTGAAACCCTGAGCAAGTCATTTCCTCCAATTGCCTACCCATTACTGCTCTTCTACGCTCCAATACTTAATATTGATTCTTAGATGGAAGGTAATGATTTAACAAAAAAACAACAAAAAAAATAAGACCTTTGGAAACTTAGAGTTTGGGTAGGAGCAAGTGCTTGTCTTCCTAAAGGAATGAAATAAAGGTATACTTCATGTTTCAACATTGTTTTGCTTCACAATTATACCATATATATGCCAGACCTTATAACTCTATTTCACCTCTATTCTTGTTCTTCCCCTATATCCTATCTTCATTCCCTTCCCAAGCCTCAAAAATGGTTGGGAGGACTAATATTTTAGCTAGCCTGGGCCCAGACAGATCAGACTGTTCTATGTAATAAAAATACAGAACTTTTATGTGTCTATCACACAGATTGGACTTTGATATGTATCAACATTTTCAAAATAATGTTTTTTTGTTATTGTTCTGAGAAGAGATTTGAAAAATTATAGGCAAGGAGCAATTTTTCAGGACCAAATGAAGAACTCAAACTGAACTTGGAGATAAAATTCCAAACCCTTCTTTGGAATGAAAGAATTTGTTTTTTTAATAGTTCAGACTTCTTTTTACTTTCATAAATGCTTTCCAAATTATATGTATTTTTTATGAATTCTCTGACTTTCTGGTGTTAACAGCACTATTAAATATTGCTAACCCAAATCTCTTTCCAAAGTAGAAAAAAATCTTAGTGAAAGCATGCTGTGAATTCTCTGGTGAGAGCCACTGGGAAATTAGCCTCTCATTTCCTTCATCCTGGAAAAATGCATGACCTTTGACAAAGTCCCAAACTTGAGAGGAATGGAAATAAATTGCCTCATGGTTTAGATTGCTAGATCCTTGAAAGATGGAAAGGAAGATGTGATTTTTTTTTTTGCCATTACTCTTCAGAGGAATCTAGATTATCTTTATAAAGAGGAAGGTAATTTGCTGATTTAAAAAAAAAAACACATAGCTCAAAACAAACTGTGTGGATTTTTTTTCAATATCATCCTGTATCTTCTCTCCCTTTTGTGGTCTTCTACAATGATATCTTCACCTCTTTCCCTTTTCTCTCTCTTCTTAAATTTTTATACTATGGCTTCTGTCTCATTTTTTTAAGTCCTTACATTCTATCTTAGAATCAGTACTAAGTATTGGTTGCAAGGCAAAAGAACAGTAAGGGTAAGGCATTTGAAGTTGTGACTTGCTCAGGATAATATAGCAAAGGAGTGCATGAAGAAAGATTTTTACTCATGACCTATCTCTAAATCTGTCTGTCCACTGAAGGACCCTGCTATCCTATACTACGATTTCCAATGTAAATATTCAACTAAAACTACTCTCTTTAGAGTTACTAACAATCAAAACTAATAAATTTGCCATATCCAATAGCATTTTCTTGAAATAATCATGTAGTTTCTGTTGTTTTTTTTTACTGAGATGATCAATTATACTGATGATTTTCCTAATATTGAACCTTCCTTGCATTGCTAATATAAAACCCATATGACTACATATTTGATTCTTGTGATATAATGCTGTAATCTCCTTGCTAGTATTTTATTTAAATTTTTTGCATCAATGTTCATTAGGAAGTTTGACCTATAGTTTTCTTTCTCTGTTTTAGCACTTCCTGGTTTAAATATCAGTACCATATTTGTGTCATAAAAAGAGTTCAGAAGGATTCCCTCTTCCCCTATTTTCCCACATAATTTATATAGTATTGGAATGAATTGTTCTTTTAATGTTTGGTAGAATTCACTTTTGAATCCATTTGGCCCTGTCCTGTGGCCTCTTTCTTTTTAAAAATTCATTTGTTTAATTAATTAATTTAGAATATTTTTCCATGATTCCATGATTCATATTCTTTCCTCCCCTCCCACATCCCCCTCCATAGCCAATGAGCAATTCCACTGGGTTTCACTTTTTAATTGATCAAGACCTATTTTCATATTATTAATATTTGCAATAGAGTCTACATCCCCAATCATGTCCCCATCGAACTATGTGATCAAAGAAATGTTTTTCTTCTACGTTTCTGTTCCCACAGTTCTTTCTCTGGATGTGGATACCATTCTTTCTCATAAGTCCCTCAGAATTGTCCTGGGACATTGTATTGCTGCTAGTAGAGAAGTCCATTACATTCGATTGTACCACAGTGTATCAGTCTCTGTGTACAATGTTCTCCTGGCTTTGCTCCTCTCACTCTGCATCATTTCCTGGAGGTCATTCCAGTTCACATCGAATTCCTCCAGTTCATTATTCTTTTTAGCACAATAGTATTTAGCACATCACCAACAGATGCCACAATTTGTTCAGTCATTCCCCAATTGAGAGCATCCCTTCATTTTCCATATTTTTGTTTTGCTGTGGCCTTTTTCTTAGGGAATTCTTTACTGGTTTGTTCAATTTCTTTTTCTTTAATGGTTTAAGTATTCTATTCCCTCTTTTATTCATTTGAGCAGATTATATTTTTGTAAGTATTTGTCCGTTTCACTTAGATTGTCCGACTTCTCTTCTACTCCCTCTACATTATTTCTCTTTAACTTATCAGCTTCCTTGAATTCAGTTATCATCCCAGTGCTGATAAGTTTCATATCTGCTTATCCAGACCTGACATCTCTCTTGGCCTCCAGTCTCTCATCTCTAAATTGCCTTTCAGACACCTTGAATTGGATGTCCAGTAGAAATCTTAACCTCAACATGTCCAAAATTAGACTCATTGTCATTTCCCCCCAAACCCTGCTTCTTCCTGACTTCCCTATTGCAATGAAAGGTACCACCATCCTAAGAATTACTCAGACTTGCAACCTAAGTGTCCCCTTCAACTATGCACTCTCCCATCACTTCCCTCCTAACAGACATACTCAATTAATTCCAGTGACTTCCTATCACTTCTATGATCAAATGTAAAATCTTATTCTTGGTGTTCAAAATCCTTCATAACCTACCCCCTCCCTATATGTCCTTTCTTCTTCCCCGATACACACACACTCAATCATCCAGTGACAAAGTCCTTGCTATTTCTGGAACATGGCACTCCGTATCCCAACTCCAGGTTTTTTCACTGATTGTTCCTCATTTCCAGAATGCTCTACCTCTGAATCTCTGCCTCCTGGCTTCCCTGACTTTCTTCAAGTTCCTGTTGGAACCTCATCTTCCACCATAAGCTTTTCTTAACTCCTCTCAAAACTAGTGCTTTCCCTTTTTAAATAATTTCTAACTAAACTTGTAGAGCTTATCAGTAGATGGTTGCTTGTATGCTATATTCTTCATCATATTTAGATTTCCTTGAAAGCAAGGATTGTCTTTTACTTTGCTTTGAAACACCCCAGCACAGTGTCTGACATACAGTAAGTGATTAAGAAGTGTTTATTGACTGACAATTAATATTAGATAATATTCTTATAGTCTCCAAATACACCTATCTTTTTCTCCTTCTGTACTTTTATCTGTGTCATTCCCTAAGGCTTGAATGTTCCCCATTATATTCAATTGTGTCAATAAATATTTATTAGGCATTTATATTCCAGGCACTCTTTCAACTGATGACATATCTATAAGTGAGACATATCTAGGGTTACAAAAGAAATACTGTGATCTTACATTATTTTCTATGCTATTTATTAAATGACTTTTAAGAAATTAAATATGTTTTCTGACTAATCAGTATGAATAAATTAATCAGGGGGGAGGGTGTTTGCCATGATTTGTGTGGATTGTGATCCTATGAGTACCTTGAACCTAGGTTAGCCTTTCTGGGAGCCTTATGTGAGAGAGGAAGAATTAATCTCTTTACTAGACTTTAATTTATTTGAGAGGCAAGGACATAGAGGAAATAGAGTATGGGATATGGTGTCAGATTCAAATCCTGCCTCAGACAGTTACTTACCTATGTGACCTGGGATTATTATATAATATTGGTGATTTCCCATTTTTTTAAACTTTGAGATGGGGATAATAATAGCTCTGAATTTCTAGGGTTGTGTGCGGATCAAATGAGATATTTATATGATGCCTAATAAACCATAAATTATCATTGAGAGAAATGATCATATGCTAACTTTGTGTCTCTTCCCAATACTTAACAACATCCTACATATACTAGATACCTATTAAATATTTTGGGGAATCAATGAATTTCTTAGTCTCATCTATTTTATAGTTAGTTATGGATGTCAGCTCGACATGAAAAATTTATGAGCTTATTTTCTTATATGAATTATGCTTTCTTATATAGCTTCTAATGAGTCTTATCCATCTAAGTAAAAGATTAGTGGAGACATTTGTTAATTTCTCTTTTAATAAAATTATAATTTGACTGTCATGGTAGCCCAACAAGGCTGCAATATTGGCAAAAAAAAGTTAATATTTTGCTTTCTTTGGAGCTAGCAGATTTTGCTATTATCTTTTTCTGAACATATTCAAGGAAACCAAAGGAAAGCAAGCTGAATGACTAGGAAATGTTCTTGAAAGATTCTCAAGTGGTACCTAGTAATGAAATGGAATAGAATTGGAGATGCCCTGAGAAATCTTTTTTTTTTCATTTAAATTAGTATATTTGGTCAATTTAGAACATTATTCCTAGGTTACAATAATCACATTATTTCCCTCCTTCTCCAACCACCTTTCCCACAGCCAAAGCGCAATTTCATTGGGTATTACTTGTGTCCTTGATCAGAACCTATTTCCATGTGGTTGATGTTTGCACTAGGATGTTGATTTAGAGTCTACATCCCCAACCATCCCTTAGATCCATGTATTCAAGCAGTTATTTTCCTTCAGTGTTTTTATTCCCACAGGGTTTCCTCTGAATGTGGATAGTGCTTTTTCTCATAAAATTTCTCCAAGTTGTTCATGATCATTGCATTGCCACTAATGGAGAAGTCCATTGCATTTGATTGTACCACAGTGTATCAGTCTCTGTGTACAATGTTCTCCTGGTTCTGCTCCTCTCACTCTGCATCAATTCCTGGAGGTTGTTCCAGTTCCCATGGGATTCCTCCACTTTATTATTCCTTTTAGCACAATAATATTCCATCACCAACATATACCAGAATTTGTTCAGCCATTCCCCAATTGAAGGGCATCCCCTCATTTTCCAATTTTTGACTACCACAAAGAGCGCAGCTATGAATATTCTTGTACATGTCTTTTTATATATTATCTCTTTGGGGTACAAACCCAGCAGTGCTATGGCTGGATCAAAGGGCAGACAGTCTTTTAGCGCCCTTTGGGCATAGTTCCAAATTGCCCTCCAGAATACTTGGATCAATTCACAACTCCATCAGCAATGCATTAATGTCCTGACTTTGTCACATCCCCTCCAGCACTCATTACTTTCCTTTGCTGTCATGTTAGCCAATCTGCTAGGTTTGAGGTGATGCCTCAGAGTTGTTTTGATTTTCATTTCTCTGATTATAAGAGATTTAGAACACTTTTCCATGTGCTTATTAATAGTTTTGATTTCTTTAACTGAAAATTACCTATTCATGTCCCTTGCCCATTTATCAATTGGAGAATGGCTTGATTTTTTGTACAACTGGTTTAGCTCTTTATAAATTTGAGTAATTAGACCTTTGTCAGAATGTAATGAAGATTCTTTCCCAATTTGTTGCTCCCCTTCTAATTTTGGATGCATTAGTTTTGTTTGTACAAAAACTTTTTAATTAGATGTAATCAAAATTAATGATTTTACATTTTGTGATTTTTTTTCTAGCTCTTGCTTGATTTTAAAGACTTTCCTTTCCCAAAGATCTGACAAGTATACTATTCTGTGTTTGCCTAATTTGCTTACAGTTTCCTTCCTTATATACAGGTCATTCCCCCATTTTGAGTTTATCTTGGTGTAGGGTATGAGATGTTGATCCAAACCTAATCTCTCCCATACTGTCTTCCAATTTTCCCAGCAGTTTTTATCAAATAGTGGGTTTGGGGCCCCAAAACTGGGATCTTTGGACTTATCATAGACTGTGATGACTGAGGTCATTTAAGCCAAGTCTATTCCACTGATCCTCCTTTCTGTCTCTTAGCCAGTACCAAATTGTTTTGATGACACTGCTTTATAGTGTAGTTTGAGATCTGGGACTGCAAGTCCTCTTTTCTTTGCATTTTTTTTCATGATTTCCCTGCATATCCTTGATCTTTTGTTCTTCCGAATGAACTTTGTTTTGTTTTTTTCTAATTCAGTAAAAAAGATTTTGGTAGTTCAATGGGTATGGCACTAAATAGGTTGGGTAGAATTGTCATTTTTATTATGTTAGCTCATCCTACCCATGAGCAATCAATGTTTTTACAATTGTTTGAATCTAGCCTTAATTGTGTGGAGAGTGTTTTGTATTTGTGTTCATATATTTCTTGTGTTTGTCTTGGCAGATAGATTCCTAAGTATTTTATATTGTCTAGGGTGTTTTTAAGTGGAATTTCTCTTTCTAATTCTTGCTACTGAAATGGGTTGGAGATATATAGAAATGCTGATGACTTATGCAGGTTCATTTTGTATCCTGCAACTTTGCTAAAGTTGTTGATTATTTCAACTAGCTTTTTGGTTGATTCTCTAGGATTCTTTAAGTAAACCATCATATCATCTGCAAAGAGTGATAGCTTGGTCTCCTCATTGCCTATTTTAATACATTCAATTTCTTTTTCTTCTCTAATTGCTACTACTAGTGTTTCTAGTACAATGTTAAATAATAGAGGTGATGATGGGCATCTTATTGGGAAGACTTCTAGTTTAGTCCCATTGCAGATGATGTTTGCTGATGGATTTAGATATATACTGTTTATTATTTTTAGGAAGGGCCCTTCTATTCCTATACTTTCTAGTAGGTATGGGTGTTGTATTTTATCAAAGGCTTTCTCTGCATCTATTGAGATAATCATGTGATTTTTGTTGCTTTGCTTGTTTATATGGTCAATTACGTGGATGGTTTTCCTAATATTGAACCATCCTTGCATTCCTGGTATGAATCCTACCTGATCGTAGTGGATAATCCTTGTGATAACTTGCTGGAGTCTTTTTGCTAGTATCCTATTTAAGATTTTTGCATCTATATTCATTAGGGAGATTGGCCTATAGTTTTCTTTCTCTGTTTTTAACCTGCCTGGCTTTGGGATCAGTACCATGTTTATGTCGTAAAAAGAATTTGGTAGAACCCCTTCTTGGCTTATTCTGTCGAATAGTTTGTATAATATTGGGATTAGTTGTTCTTTGAATGTTTGATAGAAATCATTTGTGAATCCATCTGGACCTGGGGATTTTTTCTTAGGGAGTTTTTTGATGCTTTGTTCAATTTCTTTTTCTGATATAGGGTTGTTTAGGTAATCTATTTCTTCCTCTGTTAGTCTAGGCAATTAATATTTTTGTAAGTATTCATCTATATCACCTAGATTGCCATATTTGTTGCCATATAATTGGGCATAATAATTTTTAGTGATTGCCTTAATTTCCTCTTCATTAGAGGTGAGGTTTCCCTTTTCATCTTGGATACTGTCAATTTGGTTTTCTTCTATCATTTTTTAAATTAGACTTACCAGTACTTTTGTCTATTTTATTTGTCTTTTTTTCAAAGTACCAGCTGCTAGACTTATTTATTAAATCAATAGTTCTTTGACTTTTGATTTTATTAATTTCTCACTTAATTTTTAGGATCTCTAATTTAGTTTTCAACTGGGGATTTTTAATTTGTTCTCTTTCAATTTTTTTTTTTGCATGCCCAATTAGTTGACCTCTGCCCTCGCTAATTTGTTAATATATGAACTCAAGGATATAAATTTCCCCCCGAGTACTGCTTTGGCTGCATCCCATAGGTTTTGAAAGGATGTCTCATCATTGTCATTTTCTTCAATGAAGTTATTAATTGTTTCTATGATTTGTTCTTTAACTAAGCAATTTTGGAGAATTGTATTGTTTAATTTCCAATTAATTTTTTATTTACCTCTCCACATACCTTACTAATTATTATTTTCATTGCATTGTGATCTGAGAAGGCTGAATTTATTATTTCTGCTTTTTTGCACTTGTCTGCAACGTTTTTATGCCCTAATACATGGTCAATTTCCATGAATATACAATGTGCTGCTGAAAAGAAGGTGTATTCCTTTTTGTCTCCATTTATTTTTCTCCACATATCTGCTATCTCTACTTTTTCTAAGATTTCATTCACTTCTCTTACCTCTTTCTTATTTATTTTTTTGGTCTGATTTATCTAGTTTGGACAGAGGAAGGTTCAGGTCTTCCACTAGCCTGGCACAGCCCTGCCCACAATGTACACTCTCCAGACCAGTGCTCCAGGAGCATTCAGTTTGTGATCGGTAAGAAGGGTTTTCAGAGCTCTGAACTTTTGCTGCTTCTATGCTGCCATCTTGACTCTGCCTCCCCTGAGAAATCTTTTTAATTATAATAGTGATAAAAATATTTTTTCAAGGACTCTTTGAATTTGTTAGTGATAAGGCAAAATACTTCTCTAAATACCTGGATGGTCCTGCCTTACATTCTTCTCCTGCTGATGAACATTTCCACTTATCACAATGAAGTAAACTCTATATAAGAGCTCATAATGAATATAATCCATCAAATACTCTATCTGGAATTAATAACACCATTTTCCAAACTTTCTAGGGGGAAAGGTGAAAGCAATTCAATGTTCCCATCATATAAAATATTAATGAGGTACTCTCAAATAAAATCCCTAATTCTTGATTTTGTAATCAAAGTGGCCTTTAAAACTTCAGCAGAAAATGTGTTGAAGGGGTTCAAAGGTGAAAATTTGGTGCCGGAGATAGAGAGAACAATAATCATATTCAGATATTTTATTCCTTAGTCCTTCTCACCCAATGACCATGATAAATAGTGATTTTAGTAAACTTATTTATCCAACGAGACAGCAAACATATCAGAGATGTTATGCAGGTTAGAATGTGACAAACAATACAGATTGGAGGAAAATAACGCAGTTCAACCAAGAGAGAAGCTTCTATGTCAGTCAAGGGGAAATTTCCTGAAGTCTCTATGGAAACCAGCTGGAAATCAAGACACGTTAAGGATCCAGCTTTCCCCTACTTATCTGCCCTCCAGACAGTCTCTTTTTCATGGATCTCTCCCTGAAGAGTGTGGAACTTTATATGTCTTCTTTCAAAACATGAGGGAAGAGCAATATCTCTCTTCCACAAATCTAATGTGTCAACTCTGTCCCTCATGTAGGTTTGAGGCATAAAGTAATCATTTACTCTGCCATTGAGGAAAGTCTTAAGCAAATGTTCTAGGCTTATACCCGAGTTGTAGAATCTTCTACTCTCTCCTGCTCCCTCCGTCCCCAAACTTTGTTATCTCTTTCTCTTCACTATATATTAGAGAGGGTTTTTTTTTTTCCTGAAGAAGAAATAGGATCAAAGCAGTGCTTTTGTGATAGCAAAAGAAAACAAAAACAAAATACCTGAAGCCAGTAGGGTTCCTATTGATTAGAGAATGATTCAAAAAAATTTCCAATATAAGTATAATGATATATTATTGTGCTGTCAACCAGTCAAGAAGCATTTATTGAGGAACTAATATGTTCCAAGGGATACAAATGCGAAGAGCTAAGATGGAAAGAAAGGCAGTCACTGCCCTTGAGCTCACAATTGAATGAGAGCAAATAACGATGTATAAATAAGATACTAACAAGATAAATGATGGATAATGGAAAGAGGGAAGGCTTCTTTTTTATTAATTTATTTTTTATTATCAGGCAAAAACACACTTCCATATTGGTCAATGTCATAAGAGCAAACTCATACACAACCAAAATCCCAAAATAAACCATAGGTATGCTGATATGCAAGAAAATGTGTTTTGATTTGCATACATCCAACTCCAACAGTTCTTCCTCTGGAGGTGGAGAGCATTCCCTGTCATAAGTCCTTCAGAATTTTTCCAGATCATTGGATTGCAGGGCATAGCCAAGTTTTCACAGTTGATCATCATTCAATATTGCTGTTATTGTGTACAATATACTCCCGGTTTTGCTTATTTCTTTCTGCATCGGCTCCTACAGATCTTTCTAGCTTTTTCTGAAATCATCTTGCTTATTATTTCTTATAGCATTCCATTACCACAATTGGTGGGCATCCCCTCAATTTCCAATTTTTGCCACCACAAAAAGAGTAGCTGTAAATATTTTTGTTCAAATGGTTTGGGAAATGCTTCTTGAACAAAGTGTAATGAATATGAAGAATTCAGAGAAACCAGGAAAAAGTTTGTAATCTGATGTAGAGAGAAGGGAGAAGTGGGAGAACAAAATGCACAATACTTAAAATAATCCTAATGAAAACAAATAAGGAAATGGAGCTGAGTTATATGTGATTATAATGAACAATCTTAACACTTAATAACTAGAGAAGGCACATGATAGTATTTCCCTCTTTTCAGTAGAGTACTTGTAAGTGTGGAATGTTGCATGTGCCATCAAGCATATGTCTTGATTTTGCTAAAATGATTTTCTTTGTTACAAAGGAGAATTCATTTTATTTAGGGGGCTAGGAAAATTGGCATATTATCCCTGGATATATATAAGATATATAAACCAAAGGAAACAATAAACTTTTTTTAACCCTTATATTCTGTCTTAAAATCAATACTAAGCCTCAATTCCAAGGCAGAAGAATAGTAAGGGCTAGGCATTTGAGGTTAAGTGACTTGCCCAGAGTTACACAGTTAGAAAGTGTCTGAGGCCAGATTTGAACTGAGGTTTTCCCAACTCCAGGCCTGGCACCCTCTCTGCTACATAGCTACCCCTAAAAAACTTTTTAAATAGAAACAGGACTAGATCTGAGCTCTTAGTAGACTTCTCTCCTGGCTAGGTGGACTAGATGCCATTTCGGTAACTATCCTTGAGCAATAATAAATGAGAACAGCTTTAAATTAGTTTCACAAATTTCAGTAGACAAATTCCCATAACTCTATCGAACTCAACAGTTTTAGAAGAAGTTGGCCTCTGCCTTTATCCACTTTGTCACAGTACAAAAATTATATTAGGTGACCCCAAGACAACCAGATAAAAGTCCAATAGCCTTCTCAATCCTCCCCACAATCCTGTAAGGTTGATACTATTTTTATTTTGTCTCCATTTTCCAGAGGAATAAACTGAGATTCAGAGAAGTGATTTACCCAAAAACTAAAACAGAATTCAAACCCAGGTCTTCTGGACTGGTAAGTCCATTATCTAGAGTTATCTATATCTTATATAGTTATCATTATCTATAGTTTGTTATGTATGCCTTTCAATTTGACATAAGCCACATTAATGTCTTGATTGAAAATTAATTTTGACTATCACTGAGAGACTAAAATCTGGTGGATAACTTCTGATGTTGGGACTATAACAGCTCCAAAGGCCCTCTTCTACTTTTCTCCTAGGATTATATCCTATACCTGTCACAGTAGGGCAACTAGGGGTCACCATAGTGCACACAGTGATAGGCTTTAAGTCAGGAAAATGAGTATTCATGAGTTCAAATATGACTTCCAACATTTATTAGCTATGGGACCCTGGGCAAGTCATTTAACCATGTTGGTCCCAGTTTTCTCATCTATAAAATGAGCTGGAAAAGGAAAAGGCAAACCATTCCAGTATCATTTCCAAGAAAGCTTCAAATGACATCCCTAAAAGTGGAACACAACTGAACAACAGCCACAGTATACATCCCAGTGCCTGCCACAAAGCACTTAATAAATATGTGTTCATCAAATGATCAAAGATGGTGGCAGCCATACAAGCTCTAGACTGCTTTTCAACATAGCAGCTGGAGTCAAAGTAGACTGTGAGCTTTAATTCCATCTTCTCTCAATTTACAAATCAGCAAATATTTCACAGGATGGGAGGAATTTTACGAGAGCTCTTGGTGCATAAATGTTTGTAGAATTTAATTGAATAATGAAAACCTGGGAGCTGATTTCTAAGTGCACTCAGACTTTCATTAGAGATGCACAAGTTTATAGAAAATGTACTTTGTCATGAAGGAAATCACTTATCTAGGAAGACTCAATATGCTTTAAAAAACCCAAAACACCCCAGATACTAGTGAACAAATTCATAGAGAAGGAAAAAAAAATGTTTGGTAAGGGTGCATACAATTGATCGTGTTTATGCGGCAATAAAGGGATTATTTTCTTTTATTACCTGAGATCCCAGGGCCATGGTGCAGCTGGGTTGTCTCAGCCATACACCATAAGGAGATTTGCAGAGACTAATCTGAGGGGCTTGGTATGAATGCATCCATACTTGTCTGGCTTTTGTGAAGGGATTAACATGTCTAATTGAGAAACATTACCTGGTATTTAGTCCTAGGCTAAATTCACTGAATAGATTTGACATGTGTTTGGCTCCTCCTCTGGAGAGGGCTGTGTCATGTATAAAATAACAAATGTGTTGATTTGGCTAGAAATAAAAGAGCTAATGATTTAGGAGTGGGGCTTATCGTCCTTCTTAATCCACAGCTGGACACTGTCAGCAGTATTCTTACATCCCTGAAGCCCCTGAAAGGGGAGGAGGTTGACCCAGATTGTCTTTGGAGATGGGAAGTGAAAGGGATGTCAGGACATCTCCACACCTGGCATGAAATACCCATTGAGTCAACAGTGGTCAGTGGCATTTACTGAGAGCTCCTTAAGTAGAGCCTATAGAGTCCTTCATAAAAATAAATTGGTAGAATGGGGCAGCTATAGGATACAGTGGATAGAGAACCAATCCTAGAGATGGGAAGTCTTGGTTCAAATCTGACCTCAGACACTTCCTAACAGGGTATCCTACTTAACTCCCACTGCCTAGCCCTATTACCCTTATGCCTTAGAACTAGTGTGTAATTGGGATTCTAAGATGGAAGGAAAGAATTAAAAAAAAAAGATAAAACTAGCAGCTAAGGGATGGAGAGCCAGTTTTGGAGTTGGGAGGACCTGGGTTCAAATTTGACCTCAGACACTTCTTAGCTGTTCACTTAACCCTGTTTGCCTAACCCATCCCCTTCTGTCCTAAGGTTGTTACTAAGATAGAAAGTAAGGTATAAAAAAAAATAAGCAGAAGACATAGCCCTTGATCTCGAGCATCTTAATGTTGTTATGGGGAATAAACACATTAGAATAATTTTAAATTATTAATTAAGTGCTATCTCCATTCATGCAAATTGATACCAAAAAAAAAATTGTTAGAAGACCTGTGTTTGAATCCTGTGTGATCTCGGACATACCTTAACTTCTCTGAGTCTGGGTTTCCTTAGCTGTAAGCTGAGAGGGGGTCCGGCTAAGTGACTGCTAAGTTCCCTTTCAGGTTCAAATCTATGATGCTATGACCCTAAGTCTAATTCTGGGAGAATTGGTTCTAATGCCTCTTTGGGAATTTAGATCCACTTAGGAGGTTCTAGGTTTTTTTTTTTAGTTTGACTTGAAAAAGCTGCAGGGAACCTGAGGAGTCCTTAGTTTTCTAGGACACCAAAGTTCAGGTCAAGACTAGACTAGCAAGCATTTATTGGAATGATTTTGGCTATTCCTCACATATTTTTCTATAGCTATCATCATAGGGATATATATATATAGGTAGAATGACAGTTATTTATGGTAATTTTTCTGTATTGTTATATAGATATTGCATATCTATTTTTATATCTGTGATATAGGATTTACCCTTTTGTGTACAAATAGTTTCCTATCAAAGACTGTGATCTTCTTGAGGGCAGACACTTCATTTTAGTCTTTGTAACCCCAATCGATAAATTAGGAAGACCTAATACTCATGTTAAAAATTAACGATTGACTCTCAAAGACCTGTATGAGTTGGTCTCAGCCCACTCCTGGGTAAACCTACCATTAGGTCCTGTGAGATTGATGATCAATCAGCTGGTTTTTAAAACATGTCAGTGGAGGCATTTATGCCTTGGAAATCACTGCTTGCTTTATTGATTGTCTAGACTTGAGAAAATGATGAAGAAAATGTTAACAATGCAGATTTAACTTGAAAAATGTGTCATGTGTACTTAAAAAAATTTTTTTTGGCTTTTAGAGAACTAGTAAAGTATTTACCAGCACACAACTGACTTGACTTACACAACTGTGGTTACTGGATATCCAGAGTTTAGGATTCCAGCAGCCTTTCTTTTTGGGTCTTTCAAAATAATTCTGTTTCAAAAAGTCTTACCTCAAGAAAGCTTTGATGTTTGGCTGGATTAAATCATTGCTGATGGCTTATAGGGGAATAGCTTTGGACGAGATCTTGTTTTGAGTTTTTTGGTTTGCTTACTTTGCTAAGGAAGACAATCTCTCCTCCATTAGTCGAACAAGCAAGCAGGAGTCAGATAAGGGTATGCTGATAAGTGTTTTACAATCAAGTCTATGAAAAAATGTGTGCAGGGCATACTTTAACGTTGAATCTTCCTCATTATTATTTCTTCCATAACTTTCTTAAGTCTAGATAAGCAAAAAAAAAAAAAAGAGCTCTTAATTCTAGATAAGAAAACAATAAGCCATGCTCTCCTTTGCCAATGCTTGCACTAAAGACTGAACATTCAACTCTCACAAACTAAAAGCAGTTCACTCCAGAATACCTCTGGTTCAGATGGCCAGTAGCATTGTCAGCAGACAGCTCTGAGATTCTGATTTAGTCCTACCTAGTAGGGAATGTGGACATTTGGAATTCTCCTTTAAGCTCAACTCAAACACCACCTTTTGTTGAACCTTACCTGATCACCCCAGTGAACACCAATCCTCCCTAGTCCTAAACTCATAAAGCAGCTCGTTTAATGTTATCATGCATCATTCTGTAATACAGCTAGTTGTTCATGTGCCATATATGTCCTTGCTAGACTAGAAACTCCATAACAGGAAGTATAATATCTAAACTACTTTTTGTTTTGCTAACAGAGCTGACCTAGCATGGTGCGGAGCTTACACTGGGTCCTGAATTAATGTTTGTTATTCAATTAAATTTACAAATAATAGAGCTGTTCTTTCCGATATGGAAGTAATCTTTTGAATGTCTCCTGATTCCCATCTCTTTCATTCATCTAAAGCAGAGTATTCCACCAATAAATCATGTTCTTGTCATGGCACCACCAACACCCCAACTTTAATGAGAGTAAAGACCTACGCTATTTATGTCTATTCATTTTCCCTCCATTCTTTTAGAAAAAGAGATCTGAAGACACCAGTCTTCATCACATGGTTTTCATCCCATTTTCTCTGTATATGCTTCTTAAGTGTCCATCAAGAGATTATCTATCAACCATGTGGATTTTTAAAATTTCAGTCAATCACTCAATAAACACAATTTTTTTTCAAAAACCCTTACTTTTTATCTTAGAATTAATACTGTCTATTGGTTCCAAGGCAGAAGAGCAGTAAGGGCTAGGCATTGGGGGTTAAGTGACTTGTACAGGGTCACACAGCTGGGAAGTATCTGAGACCAGATTTGAATCCAAGACCACCTGTCTCTGGGTATGGCTCTCAATCCACTGAGTCATCTAGCTGCCTCCTCAATAAGTTTTTATTAAGCATCGACTATGTGCTAAGCATTGTGCTAAGTGCTGGGGATACCAAGAAGGCAAAAGATGGTCTCTGACTTTATCATTATTGTTCAATTGTGCTCAACTTTTCATGACCCCATTTGGGATTTCCTTGCAAAAGATACTGGAATGGTTTGACATTTCCTTCTCTAGCTCATTTTATTAATGAGGAAACTGAAACAAACAGGGTTAAATGACTTGCCCAGAGTCACACAGCTATTAAATGTGTGAGTTTGGATTTGAACTTGGGTCTTCCTGACTCTGGGATGGATCCACTGGGCCACCTACCTGTCCTTGACCACCTAATACCACCTCGTCCTGACCTTAAAAATCTCACAATATAATGGGGAAAGACAATAAGCAAACAAATATGTATAAGCTAGCTATATATGGAATAAATAGGAAATAATCATGAGGAGGAAGGCACTGAAATTAAGAAAGGTTGGTAAAGAATTCCCATAGAAAATGGGATTTGAAGAAAGCCAGGGCAGAGAGGAGGCAGAGATGAGATTAGAGAGTATTTCGGGCATAGGGAAGAGCCCCTCATAATTTTAGGAGATAGAATATCTTTTTTCAGGAATAGAAAGAAGGCTAGTGCCTTTGGTCATATGGTTGTGGTGTTGATGATGGAGAGTGTCAAGGTATAAGAAGACTACAAAGGTGAGATAAATGCAGTTTATGAAGGACTTTGAATGCCAAACAAAATTTCATATTTGATCCCAGAGGTCATCAGCATTCCCAGAATATATTGAATAGGGAAATGAGATGGTCAGACCTTGCTTTAGGGAAATCAATTCAACAAATGGGTGAAGGATGAACTGGAGTGGGAGAGAGAGTGATGGAAGGCAGACCACCCAGCAGGTTATTCTTGGTGTGAGGATGAATCTGCCATGAGATGATTTGGGCTAGCACCAAGGTGGAAAAAGTGTCAGAGGAAAGAAGAATGTGTGAGAGAAGTTCATTTGCCTATTGCAGGAGGTAACCTGCCCTAAACATCATAACAAGTATGTGTCCAGACCTATGATTATTTCCGCATATATGGGGACTCCCAGTATGGAAGGTCCCTTCTGCAATGTAGATTAGCATCTTGGTCTATAATTGATACATTTCCTTGAGGGTGCTGAGAGGTTAAGTTGCTTGTTTGGAGTCACATAACCAGTATTTGCCAGACTCCCAATCTAAATTCCAAAGTCAGTCTTCTTTTGTCTCTTCCCTACTCCCTCTCATTTCATTGTATTGTATTGTATTGTATTGTATTGTATTTTAGGGGTTGGGGTGATGAGAAAGAGAAGCCAAAAGCTCCAGAAATATTCTTAACAAGACTCCTACTAGGAGGGCATCAGTTGAGATAGATATTGCCTCTCTTTTTAAAAGGCATCCTATTAAAAACAGACCCTACTTAATTCAATGTGACTTTAAATTTGATTGAATATCATAGTACCCAATATATATTCTTTGGGGAGGAAGAGCACATGGTCCTTTATTGTTTTAAATCAATCAATGGACCAATCCATTCCTATTGATTTTCATTTGAAGTTGGGGGTGGGGGGAGCTGAACATTGGAGAACAGGTGAAGTAGGATACATTAGAGAGAATCACACCAATGCTGTCCTGGTTTCAAGGTCCTTATTCCCTTACTTGGGACTGCTTTAATCACATGTCCTTCCTATTAGGTGAATGTGCTGACTGTCATGGAGTGCTGACAATCAGAAGATGACTTTAAAGCTCAATGAAGTCTTCAACTGACTAGCAAGGAGATGCTAGTTCCTAAGAATCAAATTCAGCTCTTGGGTTTTTGTATTAGATGGCTTTAGTCTTTGCATATGCTTCATCCCAATGAGTGGTGCCATTTTCCATTTCCAGTAGTTGGTGAACTTTTAGCTCAGAGGATTATACCTAGGTTTAAAGGTTGAAGGGACCTCAGAGGACATCTAGTTCCACCTCTTAGTCTTACAGATGAGTAATCTGTGGCCCAAAAGAGAGGAAGGGAATTAAATTATTTTTCCAGGATACACAGTTAATAAAACAACAAAGTTGGATTTGAATTCAATCCTTAGACTCCAAATAGTTATTGAAAGATTTGACTTGAGGGTGATTGGGCAGATTCAGCCCTTTGTTCTGTAGTCCAAATACTGTAGAGGTCAGTTACCTGTAGAAAGACCTTGCCTGAATGAACAGAATTATTTTCTGTCCTCCTGGCTCTTTTGCTAGAGTTTGCCCTTCAGGTACCACCACTCACTTCAGGTTAGAGCCCCTTTGCCACTGGCATTCTTCACTTGTTTATCTGAGAATTGGCCCATTTTCTTTCACCAGGTCCTCAATTTTCTTATCTGTAAAGTGATGGAGTTGGACCAAATGACTTCTGACATCCCTTTTAGCTTTAGATCTATGAATCTACAATTTAATATGACCACAAAGGAAAGAGCTTGAAGGGCTTGAAGTCAGGAAAACTCATCTTGGTAAATTCATATCTGGCCTCAACCATTAGCTGTATGACCCTGGGCAAGTCATGTAACCCTGTTTGCCTCAGTTTCCTCAATTGTATAATGATCTGAAGAAGGAAATATCAAATTCTACCAAGAAAAATCTAAATGGGGTCATGGAGAGTCATAAATGACTGAATAAGAACAACAACAAAATTTAAATCTCTTCTTAGTTTACAGATGAGGAAATGCTGGTCCAGAGAAATTAAGTAACTTGCCCAAGGAAAAGTATAGGCTCATAGATTCAAAACTGCAAGAGACTTCAGAGTTCACCTAGCTGAAGCCACTGTAAATCTCAGGACCATACATTTATAGCTAGAAGGACCATTTAAAGTCATCTGGGCCCAGTGTTTTCATTTTACAGCTGGGAAAACTGAAGCCTGAATGGAACTTGTTGAATTCCATTAAGTGATTTGCCCAAGACAAAACAGAGGATCATATATCTAGAGCTAGAAGAGGCCTCAGAGGCCAACTTGTTTTCCATCCCTTCACTTGAGAGAGCGATGCAATGAGGACTAAACCTTCAGCAACCTTCAGTTAGTTAGTTAGAAGAGAAAAACCACATGGGCAAGAAATGAAGTTATTGATGCAAAGTTAGAAAAATTAGTTCAAGAACCTTTATTAAATAACTACTACATGCAGAACACTGCACTAAGCCATGGGTTAGATAAAAAGTTTAGATAAGATGTAGTCCCTGTCTCCTAGGAGCTCTCAGTTTAGAGGGGGAAGAAGCAGAAGAAAGTTGTTTCCCAAAGACTTAGGGAACAGGGAAGTTTAAGGAGAATGTCATTAATAAATAGTGTTGAGAGCTACATAGAGGTGGAGGAGAATGAGGCCAGCCAATTGTTCCAAGAAGAGCATAGCTTCATCCAAGTTTCAGGATGGGACTCAGACTGTAAGAGATTAAGGAAAGAATTCGCAGTGAAGAAATGAAGTCTGGGACAGCAAGGAAGTTCAGCAATAAAGTTTGGCTGCATTTTCTGGAATTCCTCATTCATTTCTCTTCCCTTCATTGCCTCTATTTTGTTGGCTCTTTCTGAATTAAAAAAGAAAAACAAACCTAAATTAAACTAAAAACAAAAACAAAAATCCTAAACTTAAAAACAAAATCTTCTTCTGCTGAACCAGTGAGAAATGTACTAGGCAGATAGGTGACTCAAAGGGTAGAGTGCCAGGCTTGGAGTTGTAAGGTCCTGGGTTCAAATCTAGTTTCAGACATTTTCTAGTTGTGTGACCCCGGGCAGGTCACTTAATTCCCATTGCCCAATCCTTACCATTCTTCTGCCTCAGAATCAATAATTGGTATTGATTAACACACAGAAGAAACTTTTTTTTTAAATGTACTTCCTTTGGCTGAACATTTTGGCAGAAAGAATATCGCCTTTTGAGGGGATGTTGTTGCTATTCATATTTAGTTTATTTTTCTTTCATGATAGCATAGTATGGCTCAGTGTCTCCGATCTTACAAGAAAGACATTCTCTAAGTATGTATGAGGAACTCTTGAGAGTTAGTAGAAGATGCAGAAGAAACTTCTTTCTTTTAGAAAAATTCAGTTATTTCAGACCAGTGGATTCAAAACTGGTTGAATGACTGAATCCAAATGAATGGGTAAATATAAATCTGAAGAGAGGTCTCGAGTGAAACTCTCCATGGATGTATGATTGGACCTCTGCTCTTCAAAAAGTATAGTTGAAATACATGCCAAATTTGCAGAAGACATAGATCTGTGAGAGTTTGGACATAGTATTACTGTTTATTTGATTTGGTGACATGCAACCAAAAAAGCTTTCCAGTTGCCCTATAGAGGGCAAAAGACTTTCCTCAAAATCCCTCTAGGAGATAGTTCAAATATTAATTTTTCCATTTTACAGATGAGAAAATGACCAGATGATTTGTAGAAATCTCATGTGGCTAGTGGAAAAGCTGAAACATGAAACTATAAGACCATTATTCTTTCCCCATACTTAAACTCCTATAAAGGTGTTTTATTGCATATATTTAAGTTTTACAATTATATTTAGTTCTAATAATCTTAGCTCTGAGATGGAGAGACTTGGGAGTGGAAAGGTTGGGCAAGGCTAGTATACTCCCTTGGATCTGGCATCAGGAAGTCATAGAGTTTGAACCATGCCCCAAATACACTTATTAGATGTGTGACTCTTCTCTGAGCCTCAGTTTCTTCATTTGTAAAATGAGACTAATATTGATATCTGCTCCCCAGAGTTGTTGTAAGATCAAATAAGTTAATGCATTCTAAAGAGTTTTTCAAGCCATAAAGTACTATATAAACATGATTTGTTAGTACTTCAAAACTAGGCTTGGAAATTACTAACCCATGCCACCTAGATCCAAAACTCTCTAGGATCATAGATCTAGAGCTTAAAAGAACTTCAAAGGAACAGCTATGTAGTTCAGTAGATAGAGAGCCAGTGATGGAAAGTCCTGGCTTTAAATCTGATCTCAGACACTTCCTAACTGTGTGACCCTGAGCAAGTCACTTAACCCTGATTGCCTAGCCCTTGATCTTCTGTCTTAGAGCAGTCACTAAGACCCAAGTGAGAGTAAGAAATAAAGAACTTAAAAGGTTAACTAGTCTAAATCTCTTATCTTATAAATAAAAAAGTAAGGCCCTGAGAGTCACAGAGATAAGAGTGGAATTTGAACCCAGTTAAAATTTAACTCCAAATTCACCTTCTTACATTGAGTCTGACTGCTTTGTAAAAACTGTGGGTTTATGCGTTATCAGGTATTTCTATTGAAGTTATATATGTATGATTTGTGTCATGGTCTATAATTAAAATGCTAAATTATTTAGTCCATCTCACTGACTTCAGAACACATAGAGAACATTCCTGAAAAACAAAAATCTATTCAAATTTTATAGCCCTTTAAAGCAGGAGGTTCTTTATTTTATTTTGGTAATAGATTCCAAAGGGTAAAATCATGGTAAAGATTCCTCATTCTATTTAACCTGAACCACAATATTGAGCAAATGTAATTTAAAATATCAGTAGGGAGGGGAAGCAGAATACAATAGAAAGCAATCTAGATTTGGATTCAGAAGACCTGATTTCAATGCAGCTTCTGTTCCTTACTATCTGGGTGGTCTTTTTTTTTAAACATTATTTTATTTGGTCATTTTCATACATTATTCATTGTAAACAGATCATTTTCTTTTCCTACCCCCCCACCCCCGCCCGCCACCCTTCCCCTAGCCGATGCATGATTGGCCTGGGCATCACATGTATCCTTGCTCTGGAAATACTGATCACAACCTCTTTCTTAAAACTTTCTCTTTCTGGTCTTAGCTAAGATTGTACTCTCCTGATTCCTTTATTCTTTGACTGCTCCTTTGTCTCCTTTACTCTTTCTGTTATTTATATTGCTAACATATCCAAAAGTTCTTTTCTCATATTTCTCTCTATATGATCTTCCTTAATAATCTCGTTAATTCCCATGGTTCCATCAATCTCTTCTTTCTAGGTGGTCTCCATGTCAAATTATATATCTTTCCCATTTCTGAGTTCCAGACCCATATTTCCATCTATTAGACATGTTCTTATTGATTTCCCTCATATCATCTCAAATTCAACATGTCCCAAGCTAAATTCATAATCTTTTCTCCAAAGCCTTCTTTTTTTTCTCAATTTATCAATTTCTGAGGCTTCTGGGTAAGCATGACTACAGTTTAGATGCAGAAATCTACCTCTCCTTATCACTTACCATATATACTACCTCAAAAGGCCAAAAAACCAAATTCATATGAACAAAGGGACTCCACAGTAGGGCACAGCATTGAAGGTACATAGGATTTGGGTATTCCATGCTATAAGGGGGTGAAATAGCTTCCACCAAAATGCAAGGTGATCCACCATCCCCCACCCCATCTATGGAGCCAGACTCAGAGCCAGCATGTGATAGAATCAGTGAGTAAGTGAGGAGCACCTCTAGATCCTTGGCAGATGACTAAGACCACCAAAGACCTACCTCTGAGAGCAGCTAGACTTGAGACCCCAACAGGTGGAAGAATCCAGACCTTGGGCACAGAGATAGTGCAGAGAAGGGCTGCAAACAATAGAAGCTGCAGATACTGGAGAGGTGGCCTCAGGCAAAAAACGCGCTCCTTAGCTTCATACACAGAGAGCTTGCCCTCCTCACTCAGACTCCTGACTGGAAAGGGAAGTAAAACCAGCTTAGAGATGGCAAACAATGCCCAGAAAATACAACTTCCATCCACCAAGAAGATCAAGAAGAAGGTTTTGACCCTGGATAAATTTTATGGAGAAAAAATTCCAGACTACAGAGGAAACAGCAGAGGACAACAAACAATTAAATGCATCCAAACCTTCAAAAAAAACCAAACAAACAGAAATTGGCCACAAAATCTTGAAAAATTTAAATCTGAGATTTTGAGAAAAATAGAGGAGTTTTGGCAAGAAAAGTGGAAAATAGTTCAAAAAGAAAATAGCAGTTTAAAAGACAGGAACTCCCATTTGGAGAAAGAAGCCCAGAAATTGAATGAAGTGATAAATAAATTGGAGAACACAATTTAACAGCTGGAAGCCATGAAAAGCAGGATAGGCCAAAATGAAAAGGAAAATGAAAAGATTATACTGGAAAACCAAAAGATTATAACAGGAAATCGGTCTTAAAAGACCAGAATTGGGCCAATGATCTTACCAAACAGAAAGAATTAATAAAGCAAAGTCAAAAGACTGACAAAATAGGAGGAAACATTAAATATCTCACTGAGAAGATAACAGATCATGAAAACCAGCCTAGAAGAGACAATTTGAGAATCATTTGTCTACCTGAAAACCCAGAAATAAACAGAAATCTTGACATCATACTACAAGAAATTATCCAAAAATACTGCTCTGATATCCTTGAACAAGAGGGCAAAATAGACATTGAAAGAGTTCATAAAACACTTTCTACACTAAATCCTCAAAAGACAATCCCCAGGAATGTAATTGCCAAATTCAAGAGCTTCCAGGCTAAGGAGAAAATTTTACAAGAAGCCAGAAAGAGACAATTCGGATATCAAGGAGTACCAATCAGGATCATATAAGATCTGTCAGCTTCCACACTAAAAGACTGCAAGGCTTAGAACATGATATTCAGAAAGGCAAGAGAATTGGGTCTTCAACCAATGATAACCTACCCATCAAAACTGACTATATACTTCCAGGGGAAAGTATGTTCATTAAACAAAATAGAAGATTTCCAAGTATTTGTAAAGAAAAGGCCAGAACTAAGCAGGAAGCTTGATATCCAAACACAAAAATCAAGAGAAACATGAAAAGGTAAATAACAAAGAGAGGGGAAAGAAAAAAAAAGTGTTTTTATTTAAATTTTCTTCTTTAAAGGTTTTAATAAGATCAAATTGCTTATATTAATATATGGAAAAATGTTATTTGTAACTCTTAAAAATTATATTCACTATTATAATAATTAGAAGAATCATTAATAGATAGAGATTGCCATCTAAGACGATATGTAAAAAATAATTCTCAATTTATGTTTTACATCTTCTTAGATTTCTCCTTCTTTCTTCTCTCTGTCCAACAAGTTAAAGTCCTCTTAATTCCACCTTGATAGTATCTCTCAAATCCATACCCTTTTTTCATTGCCACTGCTAATCCATGCCACCATCATAATCCAGACCTTTATTTTCTCTTGCCCAATCTTTTGCAGAATTATGCTAGTGAGTCTTCTTATCTACACCTTTCTCGATTCCAATATAATCTACACAATATTTTTCAGATGAATATTCCTAAAGTCATACTCTGAGTATATCAGCATTTCCCATTCCACATCTTCAATAGCCTCTCACTGCTTATGGTATGGATGCAAACTTCTTAACTTGATACACAAGGGCCTCCAGAAGCTTTCTGAAGCCTATCTTTTCATCCTTACATTGCACCATTCCTTACTATGCTCTAGCCAGATTGAACTATGTGTTGTTCCTCATGTCTGCTCTTTTTTTTTCCACACAATTTCCTCTACTTGGAATGCCTTCTCTACCCTCAGTCCATCTAATTTCTTTTAAATCCTTCCATGTTAGAATCAATATAGCATATTGGTTCCAAGGTGGAAGACATATAAGGGTTTGGCAATGGGAGTTAAGTGACTTGATCAGAATCACCCAGCTAAGAAGTTTCTGAAGCCAAATTTGAACCCCAAACCTCTTGTCTCTAAGACTGCTTTTCAATCTATTGAGTCCCCTAGATGCCCCTTATCTGTCTAATTTTTAATCATCTTTTAAGATCCTGCTCAAATGCTACTTGCTCTAGAAAGTTTTCTTAGATTTCCTTTATCTGTGTAGGATATCCCCATATCTCCATTCCATAATCTGCAGATCACTTTCTACCTCTCTTTTCCCTGTATCTCTAATTAATTGTGTATGCATCTCTTTTAGATAAAGCACTACAAGGACAATATCTTAGTCCTCTTTGTATCCCGTCAGTCCTTATACAGGACTCTTCAAAAAGTAGATATTCAACAAATATTTATGAAATAAGCAAATGGAAGTATATATGCCTACTTCCTTCAACTCAATAGAATATTATTTCTAAATAGGTTAGATAGATCAAGTGAAACTGATTATTTGATAGCATATAGCAATCATTAATGAGCTTGTTATAGCTAGTAAAATGATGGACTCTTGCTACATGAGTCTTTTCCTTTATTATGCACATTCTTATCAATTTAGCTCCAATATGAAATCTATCTTCCCCAAAAGATATCCAATGCAGAATACCTCTGATGTCAAAAAAGAAATAGTTAATTCTCATCATATCCAAATATTTTCTTTACTTACTGCAGGATCAGAACTAATCATTCTGAGCTTTATTATAGATCACAAAATATCCAGATTGAAAATTAAAAGAGATAATATTTTCCCTTCTGTAGGAGACTTGCTAGGAATATTGTTTAGGGATTCCCCTCTGTTGACTATCAGTTTGGGGACTCTGTCAGATTTGCATATGATAGCCCTGGTAGAGGTATAGTATATGACAATTGCTAAGTCTGTGAAAGGTTGTTAAGAAGGACAAGCTTGCTCTTTTTTAACCCCAAAGAGCAAAACTAGCAACAAATGCTTGTTGGAAAGGGGGTAGATTAAGCATTGATGTTAAGGAGAAAATTTCTCATATTCAGTCCTAGTAAAATGAGAAATATGGACTTCTCCTTAGGTTGTGGTTTTCCCTTTGACTAGAGGATTTCAAAAAAGAGGCTAGACAAACAATCATCAGTGATATTTGTAGAGAGGAGTTAGGTTAAGTCCTGACAAATTGGGTTAACTCAGGGTGTCAGACCCCTGGCCAGCAGAATACATGCAGCTCATACCACTCCTGAGTATGTCCCAAACCAGATTAAAATATAATTGGAAATATACATATTTTAAAAACCCTTTATTTCAGTCTAAGAATCACTACTGTGTATTGGGTCTAAGATAGAAGAGTGGTAAAGGTTAAGCAATGGGGCATAAGTGACTTGCTCAGGGTCACACAGCTAGGAAGTACTTGAGATAAGATATGGACATAGGACCTAAACTCTCCCAGCCTAGTTCCCTATTCATTGAGCCACATAGCTGACTCAGGAATATACTTTTAAAACAACAAACAAAAATATAATAAAATATGGATAATATATTGAAAACTAGGTCAGCATGTAGCTCACAGGGATCCTTATATGTGGATTCTTGACCCTCATTTCTATTTAAGTTTGACACAATTGGAGTAGATCACCTGTGAGAACCTTCTAATTGTGAGATAATTGAATTCTTTGAAGTTGAAAAAATGAAAATTTATGTCTCACTTGATGATTTTGGCCTGATGACGTGAAGTACCGAAATAAGCCCTTATAGTTTGATGTTTCTCTATAAATTGTATTAAGTTCTCCTTTAATTTGTAATATTTACAATTTAGTTTTTATCTGGGGATTTTTAATTTGTTCTCTTTCTAGTTTTTTAATTTGCATTCTCAGATCATTGACCTCTTCCCTCTCTGATTTGTTGATTTTTGCACTCAGGGATATAAATTTTCCCCTGAATACTGCTTTGACTGCATATCATAGATTTTGATGTGATGTCTCCTCATTGTCATTCTCTCCAATGAAATTATTCATTATTTCTATGATTTGTTCTTTAACCAATCAAATTTGGAGAATCATATTATTTTTTAAATTAATTTATTTAGTCAATTTAGAACATTATTCCCTGGTTACAATAATCACATTATTTCGATCCCTCCCCTCCACTCACCCTTCCCACAGCTGATGCACAATTTCATTGGGTATTACTTGTGTCCTTGATCAGAACCTATTTCCATGTTGTTGATGTTTGTGATAGGATGTTCATTTAGAGTCTACATACCCAGCTTTATCCCCTCCACCCATGTATTCAAGGAGTTGTTTTTCCTCTGTGCTTCTACACCCACACCCACATTCCTCTGAATGTGAATAGTGGTTTTTCTCATAGATTTCTCCAAGTTGTTCAGGACCATTGCAACTAATGGAGAAGTCCATTACATTCAGTTGTACCACAGAGTATCAGTCTCTGTGTACAATGTTCTCCTGGTTCTGCTCCTCTCATTTTGCATCAATTCCTGGAGGTTGTTCCAGTTCCCATGAAATCCTCCACTTTATTATTCCTTTGAGCACAATAGTATTCCATCACTAACATATACCACAATTTGTTCAGCCAATATCCAATTGAAGGGCATCCCCTCATTTTCCAATTTTTTGCCACCACAAAGAGCGCAGCTATGAATATTTTTGTACATGTCTTTTTCTATATTATCTCTTTGGGGTACAAACCCAGCAGTGCTATGGCTGGATCAAAGGGCAGACAGTTTTTTATTGCCCTTTAGTCATAGTTCCAAATTGCCCTCCAGAGTGGTTGGATCAATTCACAACTCCATCAACAATGCATTAATGTCCCAACTTTGCCACATCCCCTCCAGCATTCATTTCTTTCCTTTGCTGTCATGTTAGCCAATCTGCTAGGTGTGAGGTGATACCTGAGAGTTGTTTCGATTTGCATTTCTCTGAGTATAAGATATTTAGAACATTTTTTCATGTGCATATTAATAATTTGATTTCTTTAACTGAAAATTGCCTATTCATATCCCTTGCCCATTTATCAATTGGAGAATGGCTTGATTTTTTGTACAATTGGTTTAGCTCTTTTATAAATTTGGGTAATTAGACCTTTGTCAGAGGTTTTGTTATGAAGATTGTTTCCCAATTTGTTGCTTCCCTTCTAATTTTGGTTGCATTAGCATTGTTTGTACAAAAACTTTTTAATTAGATGTAATCAAAATTATTGATTTTACATTTTGTAATTTTTTTCTAGCTCTTGCTTAGTTTTAAAGTCTTTCCTTTCCCAAAGATCTAACAAGTATACTATTCTGTGTTCACCTAATTTGCTTACAGTTTCCTTCTTTATATTCAGGTCATTCCCCCATTCTGAATTTATTTTGGTGAAGGGTATGAGATGTTGATCCAAACCTAATCTCACCCATACTGTCTTCCAATTTTCCCAGCAGTTTTTATCAAATAGTGGATTTTGGTCCCAAAAGCTGGGATCTTTGGGCTTATCATAGACTGCCTTGCTAAGCTCATTTACTCCAAGTCTATTCCAATGATCCTCTTTTCTGTCTCTTAGCCAGTACTAAATTGTTTTGATGACCACTGCTTTATAGTATAGTTTGAGATCTGGGACTGCAAGTCCTCCTTCCTTTGAATTTTTTCCCATGATTTCCCTGGATATCCTTTATCTTTTGTTCCTCCAAATGAACTTTGTTATGCTTTTTTCTAATTCAGTAAAAAAGTTTTTTGGTAGTTCAATGGGTATGGCACTAAATAGGTGGGTAAGATTGTCATTTTTATTATGTTAGCTCATCCTACCCATGAGCAATCAATGTTTTTCCAATTGTTTGGATCTAGTTTTAATTGTGTGGAGAGTGTTTTGTATTTGTGTTCATATATTTCTTGTGTTTGTCTCAGCAGATAGATTCCTAAGTATTTTATATTATCTAGGGTGGTTTTAAATGGAATTTCTCTTTCTAATTTTTGCTGCTGAGATGTGTTGGAGATATATAGAAATGCTGATGACTTATGTGGGTTTATTTTGTATCCTGCAACTTTGCTAAAGTTGTTGATTATTTCAATTAGCTTTTTGGTTGAATCTCTAGGATTCTTTAAGTAGACCATCATGTCATCTGCAAAGAGTGATAACTTGGTCTCCTCATTGCCAATTTTAATACCTTCACTATCTTTTTCTTCTCTAATCACTACAGCTAGTGCTTCTAGTATAATGTTAAATAATAGAGGTGATAATGGGCATCCTTGTTTGTCATATGATATTCAGAAAGGCAAGAGAATTAGGTCTCCACCCAATGATAACCTACCTATTTCTAGCAGAAAGTATGGGTATTTAACAAAATAGAAGATTTTAAAGTATTTGTAAAGAAAAGACCAGAATTAAACAAAAATATTGATGTCCAAGTACAAAATTCAAGAGAGACATTAAAAGGTAAATTAGAAAGAGGGAGAAAAAATATTCTGGCTTCTTGCAATATTTTCTTCTTGGATTGGAAGCTCCTGAATTCAGCAATTACATTCCTGGGGGTTGTCTTCTGAGGATTTAATGTAGAGGGTAATCTTTGGACTCTTTCAATGTCTATTTTGTCCTCTTGTTCAAGAATATCATGGCAGTTTTCTTGGATTATTTCTTGTAATATGATGTCAAGGATTCTGTTTTTTTTCCAGGTTTTCAGATGGATAAATGATTCTCAAATTATCACTCCTGGACCTGTTTTCCAGGTCTCTTGTCTTTTCAGTGAAATATTTCATGTCTCCTTTTTTTTTCATTCTTTTGATTTTGCTTTATTAATTATTGCTGTCTTGTGAGATCATTAGCTTCTACTCACCCAATTCTAGTCTTTAAAGACTGGTTTTCAGGTATGATGTTTGTTTTTTCTTTTTGGTTTTGCCTATTCTGCATCCAACAGGTCAATTCTTGTCTCCAGATTGCTTATTACTTAATGTGATTTCTAGGCCTCTTTTTCCAAGTAGGAGATTCTGTATTTTAAAGTGTTATTTTAAAAAATTACTTGCATTTCCATTTTCCACTTTTCTGCCCATTTTTCTTCCATTATTCTTACTTGGTTCTTAAACTCCATTTTGAGTTCCTCAAGAGCCCATTTTTGAGGGGGAAGTTTGGAAATATTTGCTTGTTTGTCACTCTCTGTTGTTGCCTCTGTACTTTGCTCCTTTTCACCATAGAAGTTATCCAGTATAAGAGCTTTCTTTGTTGTATTTTATTTCTTTTGGTACTTGTGGATTGCAATTCCTTCATGGTGGTAGCCATTGCTGTGTTCATTTTTTTCTCTGTATTATCTTGGCTTCTCAGCCAGAAGTCTGAGTGAGGCAGGTAGACAGTACTTTGTGTAGTGGGCTTTAAAGAGTCTGTCCCTGAATCTATTTTTCCAGTCTCTGTTGCTTATGCCACAGTTAGCCTGGGCCTGCCCTGGCTCTGTGCCCATGCTCCATGCCCCATGCTCTGTACGTCAAGCTCCCCAGCCTCAGGTCCCAAGTCTCTCTGTTAAGGCCCTGTGCTACTCTCAGAGGTAAGACTGTGGTGTCCTCAGCCATCCCCTGAGAATTTAGAGATTGTCCCTGCCCTTACTCTGACTCTGGCATAGTAGGTAGTATGGGGGGGGGGGGAGGGATGATAAGCTCAAACTTTGGTAGGCCTAGTTATATGCCCTTATAGTGAGGAAATGCCCCCAAACTGCCTACCTTCAAGGCTGTACCCCTTGGCAGAGACCCTTCACTCATCTGATTTTTATTTTTGTCCTTTTGTGATGCTTTGCATAGGTTGGTTGTGAGGAAAGTATGACCCTTCCTTCTACTCTTCCCCCATCTTAGCCTGGAAGACTAGTTTGATATTTCTCAATGACCCAGCAAAATGAGTTTTTTATTTCTTTTTCTCTTATAATAACTCATGCTTGGGTACCAGAGTTGTGCTATGTCTTTCTTACCTGTATAATTCCCCAGAGATCTACTTCTCCAAAATGAGTCAAGTATACTTGCAAGAGAAAGAGTTTTTTCAACCTGTTTTGAATGAAAAGGGGGTGATTTTGAACTCTTTTGGAATTCTAAAGGGAAAGTAGCAATTATAGGAGAAAATTATCCACATTTGGTTGGTTAGGAAAAAAAAGCATGAGTCCATTAGCAACAGGAGAACATTGTACCCTTTTATCAGGTCATTCTCATTCTGAAAAATTGTTTATGTTTTTTTTCCCTGGGTTTTTTTGTGATAAGAACAAATAATTACAGACAGGCACATGTTTGATTGACTATAAAAGTATTCTTGGCAGAGGTGGTTTTTTATTATAGTCACAATAACTTCAAAATATATAGATAACAATCAGAACCATACCATTGACCAGTCTTTTGGAAATGTTATATTATACAAAGTATCTGTTATATATTCTGCTTTTCTGTTCATTTCCACATTATATATAGTATCTCAACATAGCAATTTGGATGTACCATGTACAATGTAGAATGTGCTAAGTTATAAGTCCTTATAACTCTTCTATCGAGGTAATGGGAATTACTATAGCATATATATATATATACTTATAAATATTTAAACTGAATATATCACACTTTAAGATATATATACACATAACATGTTAAAATTATGCATATGCATATATATATATAAAACTTTGAACATACATATTCATGGTTTTATTTAAACTCTTACCTTCCATCTTGGAATCACTACTGTGTATTTGTTCCAAGGTAGCAGAGCACTAAGGGACGAGGGTCGCACAGCTAAAAACTGTGAAAATGGGATTAACTCTCCCCTGTCCATTTTTAAATTTAATCATCAGAAGTGTATAGAACCCACTTATCCTTAAGCATGAGGAGGTCTGTGACCCACATGTGCTATAATGAGTGATGAATCAGAATCGACTGACTGCTTCCTGAGCAGTCCTAAGCAAAGCTATAGCTGAAATTGTTCCACGTAAAGTGGAAGGAAAGCACAGGAAGTGATGAAAGGAAGGGTCTTTAAAAGTGGCAAGAAATTCTGTGTAATGGAGGAAAGAATGACTATAGAAGAATTTGGCCTCAGGACAGATGGAAAGGCCTGGTGTTCTGGATGGTAATTGGAGAGGGAAGATGAGGCTGATGATTCATAGACCCATCTTTAATATTATTTCCACTAATAAAACCACATCCATGTTTCTGACATTAAACCCTCTGATGAAGCCAAGAATTTCGTTGATGGTATTTTTTAATATTGTTTGGTCATCGATAACTGTGACTATTGAGGAGGTGGGGATTACATTGCTTCCCACTTATTACATAATAAAACCTCAGTAAATAAATAAATAATGTTCAGATTTATGAAGTTAATGGTTGATTCCAGTGCCAGTCTTGTAACACATCTAAGAGTTTGGGCATTTTTCATTAATTTTACCTAAGGGCACAATCACACACACATATACACACTCTCTACATGCCTTTTATTTTTTAATTTTTTTTAGTAATCAGATTTCTTTGAACCTAATTTTAAATTCCTTTTCTTTTTAACAATGTAGACAAACATTTAAAAATTAATTAAATTATTAATTAAAAATTAATTAAAATATTTTTCAAAGTTTACATGATTCATTTTCTTTCCCTCTTTTCTTCTCTTCCCCCTACCAGAGCCAATAAGCAATTCCACTGGGTTGTAAAAATATTATCACTTGATACTTATTTCCATATTATGCATTTTTACCACATAAATGAAATTCCCAAATCATATATCCATATAAACAAGTGATAATTAATAAGTTTTCTTTTGCATTTCTACTCCCATAGTTCTTTCTCTCAATGTGGTTAGCATTCTTTCTCATAAGTCCTTCAGGAATGTCCTGGATTATTGTATTGCTACCAGTAGCAAAGTCCATGACATTGAATAGTTCCACAATGTTTTACTTGCTGTGTACAATGTTCTCTTGGTTCTGCTCATTTCACTCTGTATCAGTTGTTGGAACTCTTTCCAGTTCATATAGAAATCCTCCAGTTCTCTTCATACCTTTTAAACAAAGAATTAATGATTACAGGCTAGACAAATTAAGTGGCCCTTTTTACTCAGGATCTCTCAGCTTTTTAAAAGATTTGGGTTCTCTATTCTATGGCTACAATGAATTGACCTCTAGGTGGTGTTCAGATAGGATTTTATCACAGTGGTCCCAGAGAATATAGAGAAGAAAAGTTAGTTAATAGAAGTTCTGAGTCTAGACACATTGCCTGGTCATCAAGCAGGTGC
Source organism: Monodelphis domestica (assembly GCF_027887165.1). Taxonomy (NCBI): domain Eukaryota; kingdom Metazoa; phylum Chordata; class Mammalia; order Didelphimorphia; family Didelphidae; genus Monodelphis; species Monodelphis domestica. Next base: position 498,138,793 of record NC_077229.1, on the reverse strand, counting down.
AAGAGGGACCAAAACGGTAAGAGAATCAGGGGGCTCATACATGAAAATTGTAGTTTTCGGTGACCTAGGATTCTGCGAAAAATGAAAAGTAGCTTGGTGCTTGGTGTGACTAGTCTTCAGTCCTATATGAGGACTTACCTACTCTCCCCAATTAGAATGTAAACTTCTGGAGGTGAGGGATAGATTTTCTTTTGGCTTTACACTCCCAGCACCTAGCACAGTGCCTTTTCTGTAGTAGGAGCTTAATAAATATTTATTGAATGGAATTGAATATTGAATCACTAGTGCTCTACTATCCCCTGAAATGAATTGTGTTTAGTTTGCTTATATTTGTATGTGTATTTGTGTATGTGTGTGTATTAATGGTAAGAATAGGGATAATGCAGTAGGGATAAAGATCCCAGAAAAGAAATACTTAGAGTCAGTTGTGCTAATTGAATCATTTAATATTCTGACCTCTTCCCCATGTTCTGTATACAGCTATAGCTGGTACTCTAAGGATCCTCTATGCTGTGATAAATCACATTCCTTCTGTGGGATCTATTGAACTGCATGCTATTGGAGAGGGGAAGCTCAGGAGAAATAAAAAAGAAGGTGGCCACATTATGGAAGCTTAGTTCTCAGAGGAATTCTTTTTTCTTTTAACTCTAGAGAAAATAATAGAATTAACTATTCATGGATGGGTCTGATAGTCTTCTTCTGGTAGGTACTGTGGAACCCAGTTTCATCACAGTGTCACTTAAATTTGGTCCGGTCTCAATCCATCCAAAAACCAGTTACATTGACCCTAGGTATAATAATTTGCAATGATTGGATCAAGCTCAACTGAGTACCACCTACTCTATTAGGTCTTTACTCGCTCCTCCGCCACCCTCAACTTCCAAATCAAAATATAAGCCTCTTGCAATCAGGGATTATTTCGTTTTGGGCTTTATATCTATAGTACCTAGCATAGTGCTTTCCTCTTAAAAGAAGCTTAATAAATATTTTTGGAATTGAATTGACTATTGAATCATTAGTGTTCTAACCCAGAAATGAAATTTTATTTATTTGCCATATATTTTATTTTTTTTTATCTACATAAATGTGATTTCCATCCTTTTGGAATATAAGCTCCTTAAGGTCAAGGACTGTTTTATTTTTTATTTTGGATCTCTGAGACTTAGTCACTGAACATCTGGCACATAGGTTGATTCCATTTTGGAAATGCTTGCTCTTATTTCTAAGCAGAATTCTGGCCTTAGACTGGATTTAAGTAGTTTCGCAAGAAAAATAAGTGTTTATCCCCTTGAGAAAGCAAAAGTAATAGTTTTAATTTCTTCTGCATAATGACTGGATCTTGCCTCATGTCCCCACTGTAATGAAAAAGACAAGAAAAGATTAAAAATGCATGTGCTCAGAAAAGGAACATCTGTTATCTTTACCTCTGTTTCTTGGGTTCTATAATTCAGTTTGTGACACTGACCTTGTGTATGTGTCTGTGTGTGTGTATAAAAAGCAATTCCCCAAAGTCAGTGAGCTTTGTACTCTGCCTGTCCTGCAGTCCAACTGCTGTTGCCTTTTGTTCGCCAGTTTTTCTTTCATATCCATACAGTTCTCTATATGGCATGATTCAGAAAATGAGGATGGCATGCATGTTTGCATACCTCAGAAGCAGAGAATGTTGGAGCTAGAAAAGATCTTTCTTTTTAGTCGTTTACCAATTTGTTAGGGGAAGTATATAAAGAACTGGGGTCCTCCAGGGTGCACATATGGGCAGAAAGAAGCATTTAGGAGGTGAAGAACATGCTGCCTCTTCAAGGGGACTGTACAACGCTTTTCAGAGCAGCCCACAACCAGGCTTCTGCCCTTCCCCTTTTCTCCTGTCTCCTGGAAGGTGCAGGGACCAACTGGAGCACTGGTTACACCTCCCAGGACTTTATTACATCCAGAGTTCAGCTTGCCTTTGAACATGGCTTTCTCACCTTTAATTTGCCCCAGATGCCAGGACTCCTTGTCCCTGCTCTAATTCTGACCTTGTCAGGACGCAGCATCTACAGTTATGGTAAGCGAAGACATGATTGAAAATGATCTGTGTCCATGGGTCTTCATTTGGCTCTTTCCATTCCAAATCTTTTCCATTTGTGCTACTGGAGGTTTAAAAAAAGAAGTACTGAAAACAGAGGACAATTTGCATGGCTTGTTCCAGCATTGTTTATCTTTTCAGTTAGTATTCCTGTCACACCCAAACCAGCCTCGCTGCTTTCCTCTTCTCCATCGTCCAGAACCTTCTTTCTTTGGATGCCTGGACTCTTGGGAGTTCTCTGCCTTTCAGAGGCTCTGGCTCACCCTCATCCCAAGTGAGTCCTGGCTTTTTGAGTGAATACATTTTGAAATATAAAACTGCAAGCACTGAGCAGCTCCAGCCAGTGCTGGGCAGGAAATGAGATTCAACTTGTCATGAGTTATAGCCAGGAGAGAACCCCCAGAGCAACGGAAAAATGAACCCATCATAATTCCTCGCTACAATATAAGCCTCTGGTGAGACAAGAGATGGAGTGTATCATGCTGCCCTGGGCGTTTGGTTATCACACTGCTGCAGGAGAGTTGGAAGGAATTTGAAGGCAATAAAGAGTTTTTCCTTCTTCATATTATTTTGAAAAGGAAAGAAACAGAACTGAAAGTATCTAATAGCCAGGGCCAATTGGTATCCCCATAGTCCAAGGACAGAACGCTTATGCCCTTAATTTGTTCCTCTGGAAGAATTCAACTAGAACTGGAGTCAGGAAGTTGTTCATTCCTTTCCGACTCTTCATGACCCCGTGGACCACAATGTCCATGGAGTTTGCTTGCCATTGCCTTCTCAGTGGATTAAAGCAAACAGAAGTTAAGTGACTTAGCCAGGGTCACAGAGTGTGGGGACTCTCTTATGGCTATCACTCATGACAAGTTGAATCTCATTTCCTCCTGCTTTGTGTTCTGCAATTTTACATTTGAAATGTACAGAAATTTAAATGCAAAATATATACAAAATAATTTTGATGAATAGGGCACTAATAATGGGAGATTAGGATAGATTTCCTGTGGAACCCAGCAAGTCAATAAGTATTTATTTAATCAACAAATATTTATGAAGCCTTACTATTTGTAAGTCACTGTGCTAAACCCTGGAGATTTTTTAAAGACAAAAACAATCTTTATTCTCAAAGAGCTCCCATTCTAATGGAAGAGAGTGGAAGAGACATGAAGAAAGAGAGGATTTGCAGGACAAGCCAGGCATGCAGACCATGCCTTCTTCATGTCTCTTCTACAAGAGACAACATATAAATAAATATTATAGGTTGGAGGCGACTTATAAAGAAGACACTAGAATTGTGGGAGAAGGGGAACCTGGGAAAGACCTTTTGTAGAAGGTAGGATGTAATCTGAGTCTTAAAGAAGACAGGAAGGGCAGCCAGGAGGCAGAGCTTTCCAGGTATGAGGAACAGCCAGTGAAAAGACATGAAGAAGGCATGACAGAATAGTTTAGGATTACATTCTTAAGAATTTCCCTGAAAATATCCAGGTTTTATTTTCTTTTCTCTCACTCGTATTATTAGTCAGCTACAAAGATTTTATTGGTGTAGGTAACTCCCAGTAGGGAAACTCCTTCTATTAATTCAGATTCAGATCAGTTCCTACCAGGCAACTCTTTATCATAGAAAGTTCAAGGGACCTTGAGAGCTTAAGTGATTTGCCCATGTTAATAATAATAATAAAAGTAATAAGTAACATGTTTATGGGAATCACTATGCATTAGACACTGTTCTAGTCCTCTTCTCCTAGAAATTACTTTGTATATGTTTTGTGTTTCATTTTCTGGGTACATGTTCTTTATTCTACTTCTCAGTAGAATGCTTCTTTAGGGCAGGAATTGGTTCATTTTTAATTTTTGTATACAATGCCTTGCATAGTATTTGGAACATTTTAGACACTTGTTAAATGGGTGAATATTAGAAAAACCTGATCCCCCAAACAGTTTTATCTCTACCTCTAACCTCTCAAGCTTTCACATTCATTTTATCAACAGAATCATTCTTTAATGTGGTTACATAATAAATGCAATAAGATTTTATTTTAAGCTTTTCAGTGACTCCATTCTATTAAGAATGAGCCTTTTGGTTAATTATTAATACTTGTATGTTTCAGATCACTCTTTTAATAAAATAAATTTTCGTTAATTATCATTCTTTTGCCAGTGACCATCCAAACATCTTTTTACCATTTCTTCTCTGCCCATCCATGGTGCCAAGTCCAGTGTCCTCTTTCTATTTTCCTTTCCCAGCTGGAATATAGCCTTGAAATTTACCCGAGCTTTCTTTATCATTCCTTCTTTGAATTCTTCAGGATTTAGTTCATCCTTCTTCCTTTAATCTCTAGATAATCAAAACCTCAAATCCATCAGTGAATTAGGGGGATGTCTACCTCAAGTATGTAAATACTTCTTCAGCTCAATGGGTGGACGAGAGCAATTTATTCCAGTGTTCCTGAAGGTGGCTAAAACAGGTGCTGTGGAGTGCTTAAAATTTGGTCAGAAAGTGCCAAGGTCTTCCACTGCTTCTCAGTTCATCATCAGTCATCCTGACTTTTATCTTGTAATTGGACTTTGATGACTCTGGAAGAGCAAAGCTAATGACTTTATATGATTGTGCCTTTCCTCTCCCCCCGCCCCCCCCCCCAAAAAAAAAACAACAACTTCATTTACTGGCAAGTTAAAACCTTACCCTGGATGTCATTGGTTCTCTTTGATGCTTTTCTCCCTTCCATCTTGGGCACTTTGACTGGAAAATAAACTTGGATCAATTAGTAGGCAGTAATACTCTCTTCGTCAATTGGGATTCACAACATAGTCTAACACTTGAAGCTAGGTTCTTTCTATTTCCCCCCCACATCCAAAATTTATTTCCTTTCTCTTATCACCAGAGTTCTTAGTATCCTCATGCTATCTACCAAAGCATACCATTCGGGGAGGGGGGTCCTCCCTAGGCAGTGTACCCTAAATTCTTCATTTTTCAACTACCCCATTTTCAGCTAGCATTGGTTTTTAAAGGTATATTCATTTACATTAATGTTCTGATGACACAATAGATGAATATTTCACTCTTCTGGATTTATTTGTACTTGAAAAAAAGGACACTGGAAGGAGGATTGTTGATTTTATTGAAGATTGTTTTATGTGATTCTTTTTTCCCTGTTTTTCTGGAATTTTTTTTTATTCCCAGAGGGCCATCCCTTAATTGCAGTGAGACAAATGCCTTAACCTAAGGGAATGAATCTTTAATGGAATTTTAGACATCATATTAAATACTTTTGGGAAAAACTTGGCAAAGGTAGGGTGTTTTGGGGAGGAGACAGAAGGAATTTTTAAAGTACTCTTAAAATCCTATCAATGAATCCAGGTTACTTACACACAAAACCAGGCTTGTAGTTGCTTCCTATTCTGGGAAACTAATTCTTAAATTAGATGTTTTATCATATATTTACTAAACTATGTTCTGGCTTTGGCTATATGCCCTATTTGTTGTTATTGCTGTTCAGTCATTTTCAATCATCATGGTCCCATTTGGGGTTTTCTTGGCAAAGGTCCTGGATTAGTTGGCCATTTCCTTTTTTTATCTTGTTTTAAGAAGAGGAAACTGAGGCAAACAGGGTTAAATGAGGGTCACACAGCTACCAAGTATCTGAGGCCAGATTTGAAATCAGAAAGGTGAGTCTTCCTGACTCCAGACTCAGAGCTCTACTCACTGTGCAACCTACCTGCCCTTGAATACAAAATAGTAGTCATTAACTCTTTTCAGATCAAGTATAGCTGATTAGATTCTGCTTAGAAAACAGAGCTTAGTATTAATCAATATCTTGAGGTCATGGGTGGGGGAAATCCATAACTTGTTTCTGCTCCCTTGCTAGGCCTCCATGTGTGTAGGAAGTGGAACCAATTGTGACTTTTTAGGTTTAAAATATCTCCCCAAAGTTTTATTATGTAAAAGTGGGAGTTGGAAAAATGAGATGATTAGAGCAAAGTTCTGCCACTTGGAAAATGACATCTGAAGAAAAAAGGAGACTAGCAAAAACTAAGGACTTGCTTTGATTCTGGTATGATGGACGAACAGTAGGAAATGAGGGCAGTCAGTTCAGCTGAAATTCCAACAGCAGCAGCAATGATAACAGCAATGACAACAACAGCAGCAGCAACAACAACAACAAGCATGGCTAAAGTTCAGAAAGTTTTTTACTTCTATTATTTCATAAGGGCCTCATAATGTCCCTTCAGGTAGGCACTATCATTTAGACTCATTTTATAGATGAAAGAGAACAAACAACTTGCCTGTGGTCATACTGCTAATAAGGGTCTGAGAGGTCTTCCTGACTTCAGTCCTACCACTGTATCCACTGAATCCACTAGATTATGATTAAGAAATACTATAATCAAGAAATGCTCATTCTTCCCATCCTATCAAAGAGAACTATAAGATTAAAATTAAGACACTGGCCCTTAGAATTAGTAATTTTATTAAATCAAAAGTAGCAGTAGGAGGAAGAGGGAAAATAGGAGAGATTTATAAAGAGCAGTTTCCTTGTTGCTATATGTAGTCTGTAAAAGTTAAAATTAATATACAATAACTTAAAATATTATATTTTATAAGATTTATTAATAATCAGTAGAAGTAACAAAATAAAAAGGTAACAAAATAAAACCACATGCTCATGGCTAATCTACCTGTTCAAACAGCCTGCTCCATCAATGTCCCGACCCAGGAAGAAAAGAGGCCTAGACATGGAACCTCCCCCAATTTATCTTCTGTCTATATCAGCATGTAATGACAGGAAGTCAGTGGCCTCCTGGGAAATGTAGTTTAAAGTCACATGATGTCCATTACACAAGCCTAAGGCCAAAATAATGGGCCTCCATACTCACCACTCACCAACAGGTCCAGCTAACTTTATTAACCCCCACGCCAAGAGTCCCATTTCCTCCTTGCTTCCTTCTTATAAAAGCCTTTCTCTGCCCACTAACTCACATATCACATCTCAGGAACAAACCATGGCTTTCAATTTTGTCTGTGCCACCCACGGGGGTTAGTCCAAGGAAGACCATTCTGCCCTCCTGGTCTCAAGATATTCTTGACTCCATTTTTCTGGCTGTTGTTCTTCCTTTGTGACTAAATTTAACCAATGATTTCCTGACACAGCCTTCACTTTAGGTCTCATGCCTGGAAGCTTGTGCTAGCTATGCTTAGTGAAAAGAAGGGAGGGGAAATTTCCTTTTGCACAGAATGGAAAAAAATAGTAACAGAAAACAATGAAAAGAAATTTTCAGCTTTTTTAAAACCTGAATTGGTTCCTCATTTTCCCCTTTTGTCCTGCCTTCTGCAGAAAATGGCTGATCCCACTCAAACGCCTGAGGAAGACCAACATTTCTTATGTGGTTCACTACCATGTAGCAGCAGATCTAGATCACACTAGTCCTATTTGCTTGGCCTGGATCTATCTTATATTCCATTATCTAAATAGAAAAAATAATATTAATAATTTTAATTTGTGAAACAATTAAGAAATTCTTTAATATAAAAGACTTAAGATATTTAATTCCTCCAGAGATATATGTTGGGGCCATAGAAATATTATATTAAAAATGATAAATTGAATATTAAACATGTTAAAGGAGGAATTTAATTTGGTTTGTAAAAATACCATCAGAGGGGACAACTAGATGGCTTAATGTATTTAGAGATAGACCTAGAGATGGGAGGTCCTGTATTCAAATCTAGTCTCAAACATTTCCTAGTTTTATGACCCTGGGCCACTCACTTAATCTCCATTCTCTAGCTCTTACTGCTTTTCTGCTTTAGGACCATGATGCAGTTTTGATTCTAAGACAGAAGGTAATGGTTTAAAAAAATTACAATTAGAGGCCAAGGAACAATCAGAAAAATTATAAAATAATATCCAAAAATTAAAAAAAATTCAATGAGACATTCAAATTTAAAAGTAACTTCAACAATTAACCAAAAAAATGGAAAAAATAAATCCAGGATGTAACAGAACTGGAAGAATAAATTCATGATTATTCGGGACAAAAATAACACTTGGAAGACAAAGTAAGAAGTAGGAGTATTCAAATAATTGGGATCTGAAAGGGTGTAAATGGGGTTAATTATTAAAAAGGTTGGATTGGATTATATTTAAAATTGGGTCACCAGGAATTTAATTCATTCCAAAGAGATTTATTTACAATTTATTTTACAAAATATAGAAAGAGTGAAGTGAGAAAATCAGAGAGAGGCTAGGGTAAGATATCTAGCCTAAGTACTAATTAATTTACTCCCAGCCCCTGGCTCAACCCAGGCAGGAAGAGTTAGTCCTTACCTGGTCTCAGCAAAGCTGAGGACTTGGGGAAGTCTCTCTCAAGAGGATAGGTCTCTCCTGAGGCTAGTTTATTCAGAAATCCAGGAAGGGATTCAACTTTTTTCACTCACCATGTCAGTCCAAAGGAAGAGATTTAAGAATAGCCACACCAAGATCACGTTCTCAAGTCCAGTCAGCAGACTATTCTCTAGTCTCAATTCAAAGAAAGAAGAACTGTATTTCACAGGTAGTTGTAATTCCTTTTAAAGACACTTTCTTTTGTGTCACTTCCTGTGTCTTCCTCCACTTTTTATGAGGACAAATAATAGTCTAAAGCCTTGCTTAGGACTGCCTAGGAGGCAGTCAGTCAATTCTGGTTTGTCACCCACTATTGCACACTTGGGTCACAGACCTCCCCCACTCAAATGTGAATGGGGTGTTTACACCTTTGGTGATTAAATCTAAAAATGGGCAGATCTCCCCACTCAACTTTTAAGTAGGGTATTTACACTTTTGGTGATTAAATCAAAAAATAGGCAGAGGTTACAATTTAATCTTCACAATCAAGGGAGAAGGAATTAATTTCATTTTCACAACCAAGGGAGAGTTAAAATTAATCTTCACAGATCCTAGAAAACCCTGAAAAACAAAAAGAAATCTAAATATTTTTTTTATTTAAAAAAAACTAATTAGGGAAAACTTTCCATGGTAAGCAAATTAGGCAACATTCTCTCCAAATAGAAAGAATATAAAATTCCTCATTCCAGAGAAATCCTAACTACAATTCACTGAGGCGCATAATTGATAAACCACAGAGTTACATGGTAAAGGAAAACATTCTCAAAGTAGGAATAAAAAAAGATGAATTAAATTACATTTTAAAAATAGCAATTAGAGTAACATTTGACTTTTCAAAAACCATAAAAGAAAAACATCAAAGTTGAATAAAAATATTCAAGTCTTTAAACAATGGAATTGGACCCCCAAATTATGTACTCTATAAACATGACTATGTCATTTGAAAAACAGAAGAATTTACTTCAAAGATAAACAAGACCTGAAAGAATTTATCAACAAAATAATCCACAACTAAAGAGATTTTTATAAGCAGTAGAAGAGAAACTCCTAATTCAGGAAATTATGTCATTAACAAAAGAGAATAGTATAATTTAAGTTTTTTATAAGATTATGTATCATATACAATTGTGTATATGTATGTACATATATATTTATATATATATGAGGAAAGTCCTTCTACTATAATATTAAAATTATTTATATATTTAAAAAATCTTGGAAGTCAAAACCAAATTTGTAACTAACTACAGTAAATATGAATTATCTGAATTCTTTTATATAACTTTGTGAAGATAAGCAGTGTTGTGTAATGGATGTGCTGCTGGTCTCAGACCCAAAAGATATGGATGCAAGTTCTATCTATGTGACCCTGTGCAAGTTTAACCTCACAGTCCTCTAAGAAGCAATTCAAGATAATAAATTGCAAAGAAAGTGATGGCTTGCATCACTAGAGGAATTTTTCTCATTTGGGAGTTCCCTGTAGCAATGAAATAAAAATTCTAGTATTTGTCCCAAACTATGTATGTATGCAAGAGAATGAGAAGTAGTATAATAAAGTCCACATGGAAATGACCTCACCATCAGGAAGACCTGTGTTCAAGTCCCACCTTTGAAATGTATTGGCTGTATGACCTTGGACAAGTCATATAACTGGTTAATATTCTAGGAAACTCTAGGGGAAGTTGAAGAACAATTGAAGATCTGCATTGGTAGAGGCAATTTTATCACTGAGAATTCTTCACAAAGACATAAGTCTGGAACTAATAAATCACTTTCTCTCTCTCTCTCTCTCTCTCTCTCTCTCTCTCTCTCTCTCTCTCTCTCTCTCTCTCTCCCTCTCTCTCTCTCTCTCTCTCTCTCTCTCTCTCTCTCTCTCTCTCTCTCTCTCTCTCTCTCTCTTTGTGTTGCTATCTGTCTGTTTCTTTATCTCCCTCTCCCTATCTATGTATGTATCTAAGTACTGACCCATTTATCTATCCATGTATATAATTTGTTAAATTTATGGTTGGATTGAATATTTAATTGGTGGTTGCCAGGGATTTAATTTCTAAATCCCAAAATGAACTACTCAAGTAAATGGAATTTAGTAGTAGTTTATTTTACAATAGAGGGAAGATATTAAGGAAGAGAGAAAAGGGGAGAGAGAGAGAAAACTCTGGCTTCCTCTGAACTAGTTAGAAATTCTAAGGCACCAGTCAGGGGACAGGAATCTCAAGACTATGGGCCTTTCTCAGAGGTTCACACCTCCAGAAAGGGCAAGGAAGGAAGTCAGCCTTTACACTCACCACAGTGACCTTCTAAAGGAAAGCAGTCTAAGGTCTCCTGCACAAGCTTCTCCAGGGGTCCAGTTCCATAGCCAAGTGTCTTCACTCCAAGTCTGAGTGTCTGTCTTTCAGTCTCTCCTCAAGTGTCTGTCCTCCCTCCAGCTCTGAGTGACTGTCTTCACTCCAAGTCCAAGTGACTATTTCAGTCCAACTCAGACTGACTGTTCGATCTTCACTCTAAGTCTGAGTGACTCATTGATTGATCCTGTGTGTCTCTGTTTTCCACTACTTAAAGACCTTTTTCTCTTGTGTCACCTCCCCTAAATTTTACATCTACCAATCACAGTAGACCCTCCTCTCCAGGACTGTTCACTCTTTCACAAGTGGGTCACAGACCTTCCACTCAATGTATGAAATGGGTGTTCATACCATTTTGTGGTTATTTCATACCTTTTTATAGTTAGTACATACCTTTTTGTGGTTAAAATGGGTAGATCTACTTTAAGTACTGGGTTTACACTTTGGGGATTAAAATAAAAAAATAGACAGGGGATTACAATTTAATCTTCACAATAAAGGAAGAGCTAAGTACCTTCATTGTTACAATCAGGGGAGAGCCAAATCCAATCTTCACACTGTGTACATATACAATACATAATATCTCTCTAGATATAGAGACTATTTTAAAATTAGGCATATAATCCCATTTTATAAATGTGATAAAATTATATTATGAAAACTTCAAAAATATAATGAAAATGAAAATGCATCTATAATAAAAATTGATTAACACAGGTAATAAAAATATAGCAACAAAGAAATATAAGATGTATCATTTCCTAGTTTTAAATGTTATGATAGATTTCACTATCTCTGGGCAACATCAAAATGATAAGGATTAAATGTTCAAGTAATATTTGCTCATTACTAAATAATACTACTAACTACTAAAATAAATGTGTATTCTCTGCATTCTCCATTAAAACAAAAATAATTATAAAATATGTCCAGAAACCCAGTCCATCATTCTATTATTTATAAAGTAATATTTTGATGCAAAAATGTATATTAGATAAATTAAAATTGAAGTTGATTTAAATCTGTGGTGTCAACATCAAGGCCCATGGGTTATACATTGCCCAGAAAATTACTATCAGATCCTGAATCAGATTAAAAAGTAATTGAAAAATGTTTAATAAAATAAATAAAAATACAGTAAAACATAAATAATGCCAATTTGTGGTTTTCTAGTAAATATTTAGTATATGGGTATCCATTTCTATTTGAGTTTGACTTCACTAATCTAAATTGCAGTTATGCCTTCCATATCACAACTTTCCCCATTGTGGTTTTGATATGTCACTGGTGAACATAAGAAATTAGATAGAAATTTTGGGGGAGTTTTGCAGAGCTAAAGATGGCATGTGTGTAATTGGAATTCTGTTACCCTAAAAACTACATTTCCCAGGAGCCCACTGACTTCTATTGTTACATGCTGACATGGACAAGGGGATATATTGGGTAGAGTTTCTCCTCTCACTCTCTGCTTCCTGTCAGTGACTGTGGTGGAGCATGGGGTTTTTGAACAGGTAGATTAGTCATGAGCACATGGATTTATTTTGTTATCTTTTTACTCCCTTATTTCTAATGATCATTAGTAAATCTCTTAAAATATAATATTTTAAATTACTGTATATTAATTTTAATTTTTACATATGTGAAGGCTAGCAGATGACACAGAAAAGGTTTAGAAATTCAGAAATGTGGACTTAAATAAAAATTTACAATAATTTAATGTAAACACCTCATAAAAGAAAAAGAAAAAATCACTTTTTCTTTGTTCTGAAGGGAGAGCTAAAAATTTTATGTGGATTTTCCAGATTGTGGCAATGCTATACACTTAGCCTTGGCAATGTGGGATAATGTTATATGATGCAATTTTAGTTCAGTGAAAAAAGGAGTTGTAGCAATAATTGCATTTGATAAAGTAGATTTCTATCTAGAACACACTGAGACAAATAAGAATATATTTTGGTAAGCAAAAAGTTAATAGCAAATATGTATTAATTGTCAAATTGACAATTAAATTCAGAAAAGAAAGATATAGTCATATGAAGAGAATGAGGCAAAACTGAATAGTAGAGGTCTTCAGTGCTCCATTATCAGATTATGAAAAATTAAATATAAAGACTAACAATAAAAATCACAGATCTGAAATGCTTCTTTATTTTGGAATTAATAGATATGTGGAGAACTAAACTGAAGAAGCAGGTAATACACAATTAAAAAAAACACACACACATACATGGATATTCTCCTAAATTGATTCTCTATGAATAGGTCAAAGACTTAGACTTATATTTATTTTAAAAGGCAGGAATTATATAGTTTATATTATCAGACCACAATGGGTTTTTTTATGTGTTCAAATGGATTTAAATTCATTAATTTAAATATAGTTGCAGAGTGAACTAGTTGCAATGTTGTAATGATGCTTAGTATTAATTTTATGATTTATTTCTTTAACATTAAATTAGCTACTTTTAAAAAAAGGGTCACTTTTAATTAATTGTCAACATTGTATTAAAGATTTTATAGCTGTTTTTATGTGATTCTCTCTTTTTATACAGAGCTATTTTATCACAGGATCAGTGTTTAATGACGGTGAAACACACTAGCACTTCTTGGGTGGTTGCAAAATTTGACCCTCAGCCCAGTACTGAAAAGCTACCCAAATTATAATGATATTTTCATATGACATACATTGCCATGGGCTGCTAATTCTATGAAATTCCTTTTCCCCACTTTTTTTTTTTGCCAAATTAGCTATCTCAAGTACACATGAAAATATTGTCATTCCAAAAATGAGTGATAATAAACAAATGCCTATATATTTCTAGGATCAGCCTTGCTAATGCAATACACTTGCATTTCAAAACTGATGCCATCTGACAGTATTTTTTTCTACTTTAGATATGGATACTGTGTCAAAGGCACAAGGAATGTTCAAAGGATGAAATAAAGAGACCATTTCTACATGTTTTGCTGCTTCCTGTTACTGTATGGAAGGAAGGAAGGAAGGAAGGAAGGAAGGAAGGAAGGAAGGAAGGAAGGAAGGGAGGGAGGGAGGGAGGGAAGGAAGAAGGGAGGGAGGGAGGGAAGAAAGGAAGGAAGGAATTATGTATTTATTAAAAGTCCTAGTATGTACCTGGCACTGAGCCAAGTACATTAGAAACTTCTCATTTAATCCTCACAATGAGCAAACCTCTAAATCCTTGGTTTAAGAAAGATGCAAGGCTTGAATTAAAACTACAATGGTTAGATTGACTTAGAACAGCCCAAGGGTCTGTCTATTTTTCTGCACATGTCTGTCGAAGGCCATTTCCTCAGATAATTAAATCTTGAGTTTGATGCTGACCTTCCTAATTTTGTTAAACTAAGAAGGGTGTGGAGAAATGTAGAGTTTCCAAGACCTGATTCTGTTATTCCAAGTATCTTCATTGTTAATTATCAGGAAATAGTTAAATCAGATCTTCTAAAGTACAGTCTAATTAGGGTGGAATAGTTTCAAAATTCACAATCTACCCCCTGAGGCCCAAGGAAGACTAGTCTCTCTAATGGGTCTTATAAACTTACCAGCTTTGAAATCACTATAGTTAGAGATAAGGGGGAAATAGGAGAGACAGAGATAAGGGGGAAATAGGAGAGACAGAGAGAGACAGAGAGAGAGACAGAGAGACAGAGAGAGTGAGACAGAGAGACAGAGACAGAGAGAGACAGAGAAAGAGAGAGAAAGAGACAGAGACAGAAACAGAGAGGGAGAGAGACAGAGAGAGAGACAGAGAGAAGGAGAGAGAGAGAGAGACAGAGACAGAGAGGGAGAGAAAGAGAGACAGAGACAGAGACAGAGAGGGAGAGACAGAGAAAGAGAGAGAGAAACCAATGTTTTGCTGGGAGCATTGACAAAAAGCCAAATTAGGAGCAGTCCCCTTTGGCATAAAAGTGTACATTTACAATAAATGTTCAATCAATCACACCCAAAATTTATTCTGGATCTTGATGTAGTGTAGGTTTTCTGGCATCTTTCTGCAACAGTTCATTCTCTGAATTTAGGAATTAGCAAGCTTCTTCCTTGAAGGTCTTTCTCAAACAAAAAATTTTGTGGATAATATGATGGTATACTTAGAGAATCATAGATAATCAACTAAAAAACCAGTTGAAATAATTAATAACTTTAGCAAAGTGCAGGCAACAAAATAAACCCACAAAAATCATCAGCATTTCTATATATTTCCAATAAAATTCACTAACAAGAGTTAGAAAGAGATACTTCATTTAAAATCACTGTTGACTGTCATGGGTTGATAACTCTGGGTCTATCTAAGATAAAGATCTGAGAGTCCTCATCAGAAGCTGAATTCTCATTGTCTCTCTGAGAATGGGTTTGAGTGCCCTTGTCTCCACCTCCTTTTAGTTTCCTATAACAAGATTGTTGATGGTTCCATGAACCCTGGATGATTTCTGGAACTGTTATCTTGCCCCAACCATTATCCTTCAGCTACACTATCTACATCCTTGCTACACTTTCCCATGGACCTTTTTCATGGGAAATTGTTTGGAATTCCTGTGGTTTTTACCTTTACCAAATCTATCAGTTTGCAATAAACTCAAACTCATTGCCATCAGTATGGGTCCTGTTTGACCCCACACTGTGACTATATCTGTGATTCTTATCTTCTCCCTCACTTGTTTTCAGGTGAGGCCCTTCTTACTTCTACTTTTGTATTTCCTCTTATTATTTTCCCCATCCTTACCTTCAGAACTCTGGTCCCAGTCCTGTTCCCTTGTGGGGCATTATCACTAGACAATATAAAATACTTGGGAACCTATTTGCTAAGACAAGCACAGGAACTATATGAACACAATTACAAAATACTTTCCACACAAATAAAGTTAGATCTAAGCAACTTATTTACAATATTATATTTATATATAATGTATATATATATACAATAACAATATTAATTGCTCATGGGTAAGCTTATGGCTATATAAAGGTAATTACAATTTTAAAAAACAATTAAAAGCTCATGGATAATATGATAAAAATTAATAATCCTACCTAAATTAATTTACTTTTTCAGTGCCATACCAATCAAACTACCAAAAAACTATTTTATGGAACTAGAAAAAATAATGACAAAATTCATCTGGAAGAACAGAAAGTCAAGAATATCAAGGAAATTAATTATTAAAAAAATGTGAACAATGGTGGCCCAGCAGTAACAGATCTTACTCTGTACTATAAAGTAATAATAATCAAAACAATTTGGTACTGACTAAGAACTATAAGAGTGGATCTGTAGAATAGATTAGGGGCAAAGGACCTCAGAAATGTAGTGTTTGAGGAACCCAAAGATCCCAGCTTTTGAGATAAGAACTCACTATATGACAAAAACTGCTCTGAAAATTGGATAACAGTATGGCAAAAATTAGGCATAGATCAATATCTCACAGCCTATACCAAGATAAAGTCAAAATGGTTATATGATTTAAACATAAAGAGTGAAAATATATTAAACATAAATTAATTAGGGGAACATAGAATAGTCTACCTGTCAGATCTATGGAGAAGGGAAGAATTTATGGACAAACATGAGATAAAGAACATTATAAATGTAAAATCAATTTTATTATATTAAATTTAAAAAATTATAAAAACAAAATCAATGCAACTAAGATTAGAATCAAAACAACAAACTGGGAAAATTTTATAACACATTTCTCTCATAAAGGCCTCATTTCTCAAATATATAAAGGGCTAAGTTAAAATTTTTAAGACTCTAAATCTTTTCCCAGTTGATATATGGTCAAAAGAAATGAATAGGCAATTTTCAGGTGAAGAAATCAAAACTATCAATAATCAAATGGAAAAATGTTCTAAATATCTCTTGATTAGAGAAATGCAAATTAAAACAACTCTGAGTTACCACTTCATACCTATCAGATTAGCCAATTATGACAGCAAAAGAAAATGATAAATGTTAGAAGGGATGTGGCAAAATTGGGACACTAATGTGTTTTTGGTAGAATTGTGAACTGATCCAACCATTGTGGAGAGCAACTTGGAACTATGCCCAAAGGGCTATAAAAGGATACATTCCTTTTTATTCAGTAACATCACTACTAGATCTGTATTCCAAAGAGATAAAAAAAAAAACGGGAAAAGACCTGTTGGCACAAACATATAGCTTCTCTTTTTGTGGTGGCAAAGAATTGGAAACTAAAGGGATGTCCCTCCATTGGGGAATGGCTGAACAAACTGTAGTATATGATGATGATTAAATACTATTTATTGTGCTATTAGGAATGATGAACAGGATGCTTTCAGAAAAAAATGGAAAGACATATTATCCTGATAGATTGTGAAATAAGCAGAACCAGAAAATCATTACATAAAGTAACTGAAATATTGTGAAATTATCAAATGTGAGATTTTGCTAAGAACAACACAATGATCTAGGACAATTCTGAGGGACTAATAGAAAAGAATGCTATCCACTTCCAGAGAATGAAATGTTAGAATAGAAATGCAGATGGAAACATGATTTACTATTGGTTTATTTGGGTATATAGTTGGGAGTTTGGGTTTTATGGCACTCTTCACTTACAAGAATGAATGATCTAAAGATTAAAAAAACAACAACTTAAAGCAATAGAAAATATATTTTCAAACAGAAATTCACAGACCCCAGATTAAGATCTTTCACTATGTAGATACCACAATTAGATATATATAGATATATGATCCAGACTTTGAGTCATAAATTTAAAGCTAAAAAATACTTTCAAAGTCCATTCAAAATTTAAATTGATTTCTATGAAACACAGACAACACAAACTTTTTTTAAAAATGTAATGAGTTACCTTCAAACATAACAGTTCCTTCAAGTGTTGTTCATATTTTTCAGTCCTGTCCAACTCTATGTGACCCCATTTGGAGTTTTCTTGGCAAAAATACTTGGAGTGGTTTGTCATTTCTTTCTCCAGTTCATTTTACAGATGGGGAAACTGAGGCAAAAAAGTTTAAATGACTTGCCCAGGCATTCACAGAGGTGTTAAGTTTCTCAGGTAAGATTTGAACTTGTAGAGATGAATCGTCCTGATTCCAGACCTGGTACTCTATCTACTATACCACCTACCTACTCTTAGACTATCAAAAATTAATGGTGTCAGGAGGACAGAAAACATAGTTTTCCAAGATATACTATGTACTCATGCTGTTATTTATGTTTACTAGTCCTTTCATGTCCTCCCTCCTTCATTTTTCTTTCCTTTTCCTAGTTCTTACTTCTTTCATTCATGCAAACCTTTCCAACATATTTGATCACTGGGTTAGAAGAACATTTTTGAGCTATCATAATAGAAAGTCATTTTTCTTTTTTATCTATTGAACATAGATTCAAATTCAGCCTTCTCTTCAGAGGAAGTTCCTGCTTTGTCACTGCTCTGGTTGCTAGAAACATTGATGTTTTTCAAACATGTCACCAGGATCATTAATTAAATGTTCAGACAGTATTTTGAATAAAATCAGTCAAAGTAGAATTGTGGTTTTTTTGTTGCCCCTGCAATTTTGGTGTGTCTAAAGTATATTCTTATTGGAAGCATTTAAAGGGCTTATTCTTTTGGTGGTTAATGCCCTAGATACAAATATGGTTGTTTCTCTTGGTCAAGAATAAAGGAGCTGAAACTATGCCACCCCCAAAGTCTGGGATCTAATATTGATATCTTGGAGATAAAATAGGCTTTTTGTCCCTGGGATCTGAGTAGTGGCAGCGGTGGGGCCAAGGGAATGAGTTCCCAAAGAAACATCTGTTCAATAGAAGGTATAAGAATCTGGCCTACTAATAGTTTTCAGAGAAAAGGGGAAGGGGAAACTGGAATTGCCTTCCTTCTGTTCCTCCTCTTTTACCTGGAATCCCAGTTCTGAAACATTCTATTAAAATGGCATAATCAATAGCACTATGTATCTCAAGCAAGTGTACATGCTAAGCCTGTGATTCCAGAATTGCTTCTAGGGTCCCTAGTGAACTGAAAAGCAGGGTTTCTCATATCATGCATATGCTTCTTAGAAATTGCATGAAAATAAAACTTCAGAATAAAAAAGTCCTCTTGACCTTTTCCCTAGTGAATAGCTAGCCAGAGGAGAAGGCATGACCAAGCGTTAATGTCCCATCCCAGAAGATATGTCTAAAGTTTTGTTTTTTAAAATATCACACCAGCACTTGGATTCCACTTCAGTTTTTCATGAAGGCTTCTCTGATATGAACACAGATCAAGACCTGGAAGGGACCTTGGTGGTCAGATAGTCCAACCTGTCCATTTTACAGGTGAGAATACTGAGAGAGTAGTCAAATGAAGTATCCAAAGTTACACAGGTAGTAGACATCAAAAATGGGATGAAAACCCAGGTGCTTTTATAAGAGGGGTTCTTTTCAATCTGCCTCTAAAGGCCTAAGAGAATTGTCCTAGACTTCCGGTCAAGATGGCGGCTTAGAGAAAGCTAAAGTTCAGATCTCTGGAAACCCTTCCCTACCGAACTCAAACTATATGCTCCTAAGGCACCGAAATTCAAAACAAACAACAGCATAGACCACGGGAATCCTCTTCCTGGACCTGGACCTGGATCAAAAGGTATGCCCCCCCAAAAGCCAGAACCCAAGATCACTCAGACCTAAGGGGAAGGAAGAAGGAAGGTCCCAGGACCCATCCCCCTAACCCAGAGTGCTGAGTCCGAGGCAGCAGAGGAAACCTCAGAGCCTCAGGGCTGGCTATCCTGAAGGCCACTTCCTGAAAACAACCTGACCCAGTCGAGGGGGTACCCAGACAGCAGGGAAACAGAGAGAGACAGGGGAAGTCTGTAGCCCCCTGACCAGATCCTTCCATCTGAGTCTCACCAAAGGTCCCTGCCTCAGGGCATACTCAGTCTGAGGTTAATCCTATCAGGAGCCCTCAGAACTCCTAAAAGCCATGGCCCCTCCCTCCTCAGAGAGCAGGGTCCTCTGAAACAACAGTAACCCTCAGGGGTGGCAAAAGTGCCTTGGGAGCCAGCTATTCTGAAGGCCACTTCCTGAAAACAACCTGACCCAGTTGCAGGGACACCCAGACAGCAGGGAAACAGAGAGAGATGGGGGAGCCTGCAGCCCCTGGCTGGATCCTTCCATCCCAGTCTCAAGGAAGGTCCCTGCCTCAAGGCATACTCAGTTCAACCCAGATAAAGTTAATCTTATCAGGAGCCCTCAGAGCTCTGGGAAGCCACGGCCCCTCCCCCCTCAGAGTGCTGGCTCTTCTGGCCGGCTAAGGCACAGAAACAAACACCCCGCAGAAAGGGCCAAGCCAGGCTCAGAGCGTGGAAGTAAGGCAAAGGAGAAGCATCAGGAGGGTGCTGAGGAGGGCAGTAACACAGAAACACCAGCAATTCCTGGCTTCCCCAGGAAGACAGAACAACAACTGCATAGAACGGACAATCTGCCTAGGGCTAAAATTTCTGAACACCAGACAGAGATAAGAAAAACTAGTCCTCCCCACTCAGATAGAGATGGCAAACTCCACAGAAGCATAAAAGCCCCAAAATTCCAAGAAAAACAAGAAGAAGGGGGCGACTTTGGACACATTTTAAGGAGTAAAAATACAAAATACAAAGGAGATAGAAGAGGAAACACAAGTAAATGCTCTGAAACCTTCCAAAGGAAATGGAAACTCTCCACAAACCCATGAAGAATTTGAATCGGAAAGTATCAAAAAGATGGAAGCCCTCTGGGAGGAAAAGTGGGAAATAATGCAAAAGAAATTCACGCATATACAAAACCAGTTTGACCAAAGTGAAAAGGAAAACCAGGCTTTAAAAGTCAGAATCAGGCAACTCGAAGACAAAGAGCAAGAATTAATAAAGCAAAGCCAAAAGACCAAGAAATTAGAAGAGAACATAAAATATCTCACTGACAAGGTGACAGACTTGGAAAATAGAGGAAGAAAAGATAATTTAAGAATAATTAGACTTCCAGAAAAGCCAGAAATAAACAGCAAACTCAACATCGTAATACAAGATATAATCAAAGAAAATTGCCCAGCGATTCTAGAACAAGGAGGCAATACAGCCACTGACAGAGCTCACAGAACACCCTCTACACTAAATCCCCAAAAGACAACTCCCAGGAATGTAATTGACAAATTCCAAAGCTTTCAAACAAAAGAAAAAAAACCTACAAGACGCCAGAAAAAGACAATTTAGATATAAAGGAATGCCAATCAGGGTCACACAAGACCTTGCAAGTTCCACTCTGAATGACCGTAAGGCATGGAACATGATTTTCAGAAAGGCAAGAGAGCTGGATCTTCAACCAAGAATCAGCTATCCAGCAAAACTGACTATATACTTCCAAGGGAAAGTAGGGGCATTCAACAAAATAGAAGACTTCCAAGTTTTTGCAAAGAAAAGACCAGAGCTCTGTGGAAAGTTCGATATCAAAAAACAAAGAGCATGGAATACCTGAAAAGGTAAATATGAAGGAAAGGGAAAAGGAAAAAAAAATGTTATCTTTTTCTTTTACTCAAACTCTCTTTTATAAGGACTACATTTATATCAATGTCTGTATACTAACATGTGGGGAAAATGTAATGTATAAATAAGGGGTAAAGAAAGACCAAATAGAATAATCTTTCTCACACAAAGATTCACACGGGAAGGGGAGGGGAAGAAAACTCCTATAAGAAGGAGAGGAAGAGAGTTTTTACTTAAACCTTACTCTCAGGGAAATCAACTCTGAGAGGGAAGAACATCCAGATACATTGGGATCTTGAATTCTATCTTACCCAACAAGGAAAGGGAGAAGGGAAAACCAAGGGGGTAGGGGGGAGGTAACACAAAAAAGGGAGGGAAGAAGAGGGGGAGGGGGAGGGAAAAAAAAGGGAGGGACTAGAAAGGGAAACATATCAAGGGAGGGGACAAGGGGGACTGATTTAAAGTAAATCACTGGACTAAAAGGTAGAGCTAAAGAAGAAAGGTTAGAATTAGGGAAGGATATCAAAATGCCAGGGAGTCCACAAGTGATAGTCATAACTTTGAACGTGAATGGGATGAATTCACCCATAAAACATAGACGAATAGCAGAATGGATTAGAATCCCAAACCCTATCATATGTTGTCTTCAAGAAACACACATGAGGTGGGTAGACACCCACAAGGTCAGAATTAAAGGATGGAGTAAGACCTTCTGGGCCTCAACTGACAGAAAGAAGGCAGGAATGGTAATCATGATATCTGATAAAGCCAAAGCAAAAATAGACCTGATCAAAAGGGATAGGGAAGGTAATTATATTTTGTTAAAAGGGACTTTAGATAATGAGGAAATATCACTAATCAACATGTATGCACCAAATAATATAGCACCCAAATTTCTAATGGAGAAACTAGAAGGACTGAAGGAAGAAATAGACAGTAAAACCATATTAGTGGGAGACTTAAACCAACCATTACCAAATTTAGATAAATCAAATAAAAAAATAAATAAGAAAGAGGTAAAAGAAGTGAATGAAATCTTAGAAAAATTAGAATTAGTAGACATATGGAGAAAAATAAATATGGATAAAAAGGAGTACACCTTCCTCTCAGCACCACATGGCACATTCACAAAAATTGACCATACATTAGGTCACAGAAACATGGCACACAAATGCAGAAAAGCAGAAATAATAAATGCAGACTTTTCAGATCACAAGGCAATAAAAATAATGATCAGTAATGGTACATGGAAAACCAAATCAAAAACTAATTGGAAATTAAACAATATGACACTCCAAAATCGTTTAGTTAGAGAAGAAATCATAGAAACAATTAATAATTTCACCGAGGAAAATGACAATGGCGAGACATCCTTTCAAAACTTCTGGGATGCAGCCAAAGTGGTAATCAAAGGTAAATTCATATCCCTGAGTGCATATATTAACAAACTAGGGAGAGCAGAGATCAATTAATTGGAAATTCAAATAAAATCTCAAAAGCAATCAAATTAAAACCCCCCAGCAGAAAACCAAACTAGAAATGCTAAAAATTAAGGGAGAAATTAATAAAATCGAAAGTGATAGAACTATTGATTTAATAAATCCAATAAAGAGGAAATTAAGGCAATCATTAAAAATTACTTTGCCCAATTATATGGCAATAAACACACCAATTTAGGTGATATGGATGAATATATACAAAAATACAAACTGCCTAGACTAACAGAAGAAGAAATAGAATTCTTAAATAATCCCATATCAGAAAATGAAATCCAACAAAGCCATCAAAGAACTTCCTAAGAAAAAATCCCCAGGGCCTGATGGATTCACCAGTGAATTCTATCAAACATTCAGAGAATAGTTAACCCCCATACTATACAAACTATTTGACATAATAAGCAAAGAGGGAGTTCTACCAAACTCCTTTTACGACACAAACATGGTACTGATTCTAAAACCAGGCAGGTCAAAAACAGAGAAAGAAAACTATAGACCAATCTCCCTAATGAATATAGATGCAAAAATCTTAAATAGGATACTAGCAAAAAGACTCCAGCAAGTCATCACAAGGGTCATCCAACATGATCAAGTAGGATTTATACCAGGGGTGCAGGGCTGGTTCAATATTAGGAAAACCATCCACATAAATGACCATATTAACAAGCAAACCAACAAGAACCACATGATTATCTCAATAGATGCAGAAAAAGCATTTGATAAAATACAACACTCATTCCTACTAAAAACACTAGAAAGCATAGGAATAGAAGGGTCGTTCCTAAAAATAATAAACAGTATATATCTAAAACCATCAGCTAATATCATCTGCAAGGGGGAAAAACTAGGTGCATTCCCAATAAGATCAGGAGTGAAACAAGGATGCCCATTATCACCTCTACTATTTGACATTGTACTAGAAACACTAGCAGTAGCAATTAGAGAAGAAAAAGAAATTGAAGGCATCAAAATAGGCAAGGAGGAGACCAAGTTATCACTCTTTGCAGATGACATGATGGTCTACTTAAAGAATCCTAGAGATTCAACCAAAAAGCTAATTGAAATAATCAACAACTTTAGCAAAGTTGCAGGATACAAAATAAACCCACATAAATCATCAGCATTTTTATATATCTCCAACACAGCTCAGCAGCAAAAACTAAAAAGAGAAATTCCATTCAAAATCACCTTAGACAAAATAAAATACCTAGGAATCTATCTCCCGAGACAAACACAGGAACTATATGAACACAACTACAAAACACTCTCCACACAACTAAAACTAAACTTTGAGCAATTCGAAAAACATTAGCTACTCATGGATAGGACGAGCCAATATAATAAAAATGACCATCCTACCCCAACTTATTTATCTATTTAGTGCCATACCCATGAACTCCCAAAAATTTTCTTTACTGATAAAATATTGATACTGATAAAAAAAAACCATAACAAAGTTCATTTGGAATAACAAAAGATCAAGGATATCCAGGGAAATAATAAAAAAAAATGATGGGGGCCTTACAGTCCCAGACCTTAAACTATATTACAAAGCAGCAGTCATTAAAACAATTTGGTCCTGGATAAGAGACAGAAAGGAGGATCAGTGGAATAGACTGGGGGCAAGCGACCTCAGGAAGACAGTATACGATAAACCCAAAGATCCCAGGTTTTGGGACAAAAATCCACTATTCGATAAAAACTGCTGAGAAAATTGGAAGACAGTGTGGGAGAGATTAGGAATTGATCAACACCTCACACCCTACACCAAGATAAATTCAAAATGGGTGAATGACTTAAACATAAAGAAGGAAACCATAAGTAAATTGGGTAAACACAGAATAGTATACATGTCAGACCTTTGGGAGGGGAAAGACTTTAAAACCAAGCAAGACAAAGAAAAAGTCACAAAATGTAAAATAAATAATTTTGACTACATCAAATTAAAAAGCTTTTGTACAAACAAAACCAATGTAACTAAAATCAGAAGGGAAACAACAAATTGGGAAAAAAATCTTCATAGAAACCTCTGACAAAGGTTTAATTACTCAAATTTATAAAGAGCTAAATCAGTTGTACAAAAATCCAAGCCATTCTCCAATTGATAAATGGGCAAGGGACATGGATAGGCAGTTCTCAGATAAAGAAATCAAAACTATTAATAAGCACATGAAGAAGTGTTCTAAATCTCTTATAATCAGAGAGATGCAAATAAAAACAACTCTGAGGTATCACCTCACACCTAGCAGATTGGCTAACATGACAGCAAAGGAAAGTAATGAATGCTGGAGGGGATGTGGCAAAGTAGGGACATTAATGAATTGCTGGTGGAGTTGTGAACTGATTCAACCATTCTGGAGGGCAATTTGGAACTATGCCCAAAGGGTGATAAAAGAATGTCTACCCTTTGATCCAGCCATAGCACTGCTGGGTCTGTACCCCAAAGAGACAATGGACAAAAAGACTTGTACAAGAATATTCATAGCTGGGCTCTTTGTGGTGGCCAAAAATTGGAAAACGAGGGGATGCCCATCAATTGGGGAATGGCTGAGCAAACTGTGGTATATGTTGGTGATGGAATATTATTGTGCTCAAAGGAATAATAAAGTGGAGGAATTCCATGGAGACTGGAACAACCTCCAGGAAGTGATGCAGAGCGAGAGGAGCAGAACCAGGAGAACATTGTACACAGAAACTAATACACTGTGGTATAATAGAACATAATGGACTTTTCCATTAGTGGTGGTGTAATGTCCCTGAACAATCTGCAGGGATCAAGGAGAAAAAACACTATCCATAAGCAGAGGACAAACTGTGGGAGTAGAAACACTGAGGAAAAGCAACTGCCTGACTACAGCGGTTGAGGGGACATGACAGAGGAGAGACTCTAAACAAACACTCTAATGCAAATATTAACAACATAGCAATGGGTTCGAATCAAGAACACATGTGATACCCAGTGGAATCACACGTCGGCTACCGGGGGTGGGAGGGAGGAAAAGAAAATGATCTTTGTCTTTAATGAATAATACTTGGAAATGATCAAATAAAATATTATAAAATTAAAAAAGAGAGAGAGAATTGCCCTAGAAGTGTCTTGAAAAAGTACTGCAAGGAGATTTATTTACAGTATATCTAAATTGCAGTTTCATTGAGTTAGTTATGAATGACGCCATACCCTTTATGTCTACCAGCTCACTTGGCCAGTTTCTTTCCTCATTCAATCCTTAGTACATCTTTATGAAAAATGGTGTCTTCCCTAAAGGCTCTCTGTCTCTCTGTCTCTGTCTGTCTCTGTCTGTCTGTCTGTCTGTCTGTCTGTCTGTCATTCTCCCCCTGTCTTATCTAGGGCATTATGTACACACACACATTCTGACTCTCAACAAAATAAAACAAAAACTAGGATTACTTATCCACAAGATTGTGTTTCTTGAAGAGATGAGTTTCAGGATTAAATTTCATAAGGAGTTCCTCATAGGAAGAGCCAGCATAACATAGTGGATAGAAAGCTGCTTTTGGAGTTAATAAGAACTGGGTTCAAGCCTAGGCTCTGACCATGCAATTCTGAACAAGTCACAACTTCTCAGTGCCCCAGGCATGTGTCTAAGATGGTATATTTAGAATGAGAGTAAGTGCTGATCTGTATTGGGAGAGAGAATCCTTATCACTAAGGGGGGGGTGTGTATTTCAGATGCAAACATCAATGTAGATCCGAATGTCAAAGGATACAGTGTTCATGAATACAGAAACAGAATATCCTATTTTATATACATATATACACATATTTACTTAATTGAAATGTTCTTCCCTGAGAAAGAATCCCATGGTAGTGTGAATTTCTTGAATTAACAAAAAGCAGTTAAAAACATAAGAATTCTATTCATCTAATTCCTTATTTAGTGTCATTTTAAAATGTATTAAATAAAGATGGCAAACTATTTCAAGGGAACAAAGGATATATATATCCTTAGAAAAGTTGAATAAATTATTTATGTAAATCATCAGAAAGCTAATTTAGTTTGAAATCATTTTTTGTTATGTGCTTCAATTTTTGTTTTAGGACAGAAGAATTAATATTTGTGACTTAGTCTTGGTAGGTAAATGAGTTATTGGAATAAAACTGGATGTATTAGGCTCATTTTGTTGTTGTTTTTAAAGTCCTAATATTATAAAGATAAATATTTAAGTTTATATAATTTATAAACATACCACCTGGTGGAAATGCATGTCTTCTTAAAATTATACTATACTGTATGCTTCCTCTTCTTGGTTATGCTGTAATGTGTTAGGCAGCCTTGAGATCTTTTAAATGGTTAAAGCCACTATCTTCTTCTGGCGTCCCCTAAAATGAGAATGCAAATACACGAATGCAGGAAAACTTTTATTTGGAGACAACTGTAGAACACAGAGGACACTGAGTATAAATATGTATAATATTTTAGCTGTAGGTGTGCGTTGTGGTGAGGGGCAGTCCATGGCAGAAAGAGAGGGGGAACAGTTGGCATCCATTAAATACAATGCAAAATATATTCGCATACTCCCAAATGAATATTTTAGAAAGGACTACTTAATTAGTTCTTTATAATTTTCTACAGCCATTATTTCCATGCACCATTAGTGTGTCCTGGATAAACCATTTATGTGGAATGAGACATGTTACAGGAAGCTAAACTGCCCAGTGGTTGTACCGCCCTCTTTGGCAAGTTAAAGCAGGGACTCTCAACTGTGATGAGCAAATTCTGTTAGATTTGGAATTAGTCTTATTCAAACAGGAAATGTGTTGCTAGTGCTCCTGCTGGGTGGGCTGACACAAAGCTAGATGCTCTTTGAGAAATGTAAATTCATGATCAGTTGCAGTTAGCTGTGAAGGGTGAATGAAACACACCTGGGGTGAAATAGTAAATTCTCTTTTGGCAGAAAACCATATGTAAATAATTTTGTTTTTGTTCTAGATCTTCTTTATCATTGTGCCAACCTTTGATACCAATTATTAGGTGTTGGTAATTTATAAGCTTGGAGAGTTGTCTGGGGCACTGAGATGTTAAGCAACATGGTCAAAGGTTAGCATTTGTCTGAATCTGCATGTGACAGTGGCTCACTAGCCATGCTACTCCAATGCTATATATTTACTCCATGATATATATATATATATATATATATATATATATATATATATATATGTATATATATATATATCCACCAAACCATACATATATATCCATAAAACCATAAATATGCATCATAAGCTAAATCCCAAATCTTCAGCAGGTGTTGTCAGACAAACTGTCTAAAACTTTGGGCTCATGGAAGCCTTGCAGAATAGAAAAATAAAAGTGTTTTGGTGGCTGGTTTTTTTTGTTGGTGTTTGTTTAAACATTAGGTGGATTATTAATACTTTGCTTGTCCTAACATTAATCAGTTATAGTTTTGACACAATATTCTAATGAATTAAAGCAAACATCTACTTAAAAGATAAGCATATAGAGAATAGAATATCTTTTTTTATAAATAGAGAAATTGAGGAATATGGATGATTAGTCACTATTAATGAAAGTAACTGGAATTGTATGATTTTTAAAGCCCTATTTCTTAACCTGATACCTTGGTTTTTGTGTC
Source organism: Monodelphis domestica (assembly GCF_027887165.1). Classification (NCBI taxonomy): domain Eukaryota; kingdom Metazoa; phylum Chordata; class Mammalia; order Didelphimorphia; family Didelphidae; genus Monodelphis; species Monodelphis domestica. Next base: position 498,110,414 of record NC_077229.1, on the reverse strand, counting down.
ATCCAGCAATATCCCATTGGGAACAAATGGTACTTGCTAAACTGATTTCCAGAGGCTAAGCCACCAGCACCACCATCACCACCAACACCACTACCACTACCTCTACCACCACTTTTCTATCTCCTTTCAGACTCTGATGGGCATAGCCCAGAACTGTGAACCCCAGAGCATTTGGATTAAAAATGCTTTCAGCCCAGTATCCACATCTATCATGCTAAAAGCAACCCCCATGGAGAGATAATCTAGAAACTGCTCCTACAGATGTTACAAGTCACATTTATGCAAGACCTAGAAAAGAAAGTTCTTGCTACCAAAGTCCTTGGAATTATCAAATGGTTCCACATCAGAAATTGATATGATTTTGTCAATAGAAATTACATTATAGAAAAAGCATTTACCATCTGCTTTACTGCCACTCTATTCCCTGAGGACCATGAAACTTTTCTATTAGACTTCCAAAATGCAGTTGTCTTCCATGTGTGGGATCCTTGAGAGTAGGGAATGTCTTACTTTTCTATTTGTCTCCCTAGCACTTTAGCACAGTGTTTTGTACACAGGATCCTGCTTAACAAATACTTTATCAATTCATTGTTAGGAGCTCAAAGGACATAGTTACCTTGGTTGGGTTTTAGAGCTACTTTGTGATTAAATGAGACTGCTAAGTAGAGATAGCTTGGTACAATGGAAAGATCACTGACTCCATAATTACAAATTCTGCTTCTGATATTTACTATCAGTGTGATCTTGGGCAAGTCACTTAAATTCTGCACCTCGATTTTCCAGTCTATAACAAGATGTGGTAGGACTATGGCCTCTGAGATGCCTTTCATTTTTAAATCTATTATCCTATTGAACTAAAAAAAAATTAATGTCAATTCAATCAAGGTAATACAAAGGAATAACTAGCATGGAAAGAATGGGAAAGGGAAGTGGGGAAAAGGGATTCTTGGCTCTTTCTAAACACTTTTCCTCCCTCCTAGAGTTTGAGGGGAACTCAGATCTTGGCAGCCTGAGCCCCCTGAGAGAAAGTCAGGTTGACTCACCCCTCGGCAATAGGAGCTGAGGCAAAGTCTGCTTAGGTTTCTCTTCAGAAAGTCCCTTCAATTGGAAAGTATTGAGGGGAAAGATTTCCAGTCACCAGCAGGAAAAGTGGGTAACCCTCAGGAGAAAGTCTTTTCCCACCTTCTGTTTTTGGCTTCTCCAGACTGAGAGAACAACTCCGCTCCCAGCTTGTCTTCTCCCTCTCCTTGGGCCCCTCCCCTATCAAGGATGATCAGTTTCACCCACTCTTCAGCCTGGCACTTTTTCTTTAGTGCCAGCCTCTGTCACACCTTGCTACCATTTACTTTAGAGTAATGTGCTCTCATCTAACCAAAAATACCCCACCATAATGAAGTTCAAAGATCTGGAATTCTTTGCCCAACTTCATCAAATTAATTCATGCCATTGGCTTCATCACTTCCCCAAGGATAAGTTAATTGATGCTGTTGGTGCAGTTAGCAAAGTGGCTTTCAATTGTCAGATTGAAGTCCTCCTTGTTTCTTTTTGCTGTATCCTTTCTAATTATATTACCCTTCCCCAGACCACCCACAGAAATTCCTCTTAGTTGCTTACACACTTCAGAAACATAAATGAAAAACTGCTGGAATATTGGCACATTTAAAACTGCCTAGAAGGCCACAGAAATGTCATTAGGGGGTTACAAAGAATTCAACCAGTGTTTGAGGTATAACCTTTCATTTAAAGATTTTGGATGATCCTTTAAAAATGCTGAAGCCCAAACACCAGAAAATTCTAAAAAATTTGGAGAAAAAAAAAGATTCCTTTAGAGAAGACTAGTAGTGAGACTGTGGATCTCAGCTCAGGGGACTGGAGTGAAGCTCAGAGGCTGTTTTCCATGTCCTTGGAGAAATTGGAGTATAGGAAATGTATGGGAAATAGTTACAAGTAGGGATGTGTTGGTAAATATTTAACAACCAGATCTCTGAAGCTGCTGGGGAATGTTCACAGTACACACTTTAAAGTTTAATCTGCACTATTAACATTCTTTCCACCAGTTTTTCAAATCTAGATGATCAATAAAATAATAAATGAAGGCTTGATTTGCTGCTTTTGCCAATTTCCAAGGTGTAAATTCTCATACTGAACATTTAACAATTAATTCTCACCAGTTGATTTAACCTGGCTCCAGAGCAACGCTGGATTCAAAAGCAGGTCCCCATCCCAGATGAACTACTGTTGATAACCTTAGAATGAGAGTAGAGACTCAGAAGAGTAAGCTGATTTCTGAAGAACTGGGCTGCTGTATAAAAGGCTGGTCATAAGCAAAAAGGAAACGCCGAACTATTAGAAACTAACTACAAAGTCAAAGGGCAGCTAGATAATACAATGGAGAGAGGGCCAGACCTGGAATCAGAAAAACCTGAGTTAAAATCTGGTCTCAGACACTTACAGGTTATATGACACTGGGCAAATCATTTATCCCTCTTTGCTTCAATTTCCTCACCTGTCAAATGATCTGGAGAAGGAAATGGCAAACCACTCCAGAATCATTGCCAGGAAGACCCCAAATGGGGTTATGAAACATTGCAATGAGTGAACAACAATTAGAACAAAGTCAAAGCAGGAGCAGTAGCAAAGCTCACTTAAAGTGAACAGCCCTGGCCACATATCATTTAATTCTATATTTTATGATCCTGAAGAATGATTGAAACCAACCCATGTCATATAATATACAGAGAATGGCAACTGGACAGGAGAAAGGCAGTTCATGCAAAAAAAAGACCCAGGGGCTTGAGTGCATTGTAAGCACAAACTGAGCCAACAGAGTGGTCTGTCATAAATGATGTGTTGGTAAAAGCAAACTTTAAAAAAACAAAATAAAACCCTTACTCTGCTATATGAGCAATTTCTCCATCACTTAAGTGTAAAAAATCAATAAAACAATGAATCAAACCTCCATTTGTAGCCTTTGCCAATTTCCAACTTGTAAATGCTCTGCCCCATATCCCCCCAAACATTTAACAACAACTTTTGTGAACAATATAAACTGGCTCAAATCCAGTTCTGCTTAGCATCCAAATGTCTAATGTAAACGTATACAGTCTTAATAGAAAACCAGTAATTAGAGCAAGGCAAGAAATATGCCTGCCATGATTTGACCAAATAGGAGGTATAGTGTCTAATTTGGGGCAACTTATTTTTTATGAGGGACACGGATAAGCTAGAGGGATCCTTTCTAGAGAAGGGAAAGCCAGGGAATAAAAATTATTACAACCCATGCCATATAAGAACCATTTGAAGGAAGTGAAAATATTTAGTCTAGACAAGAGAAGACTAGAAGATGCCAGCTTGTAAATATTTGAAGTTTTATCATATGGAAGAAGGAAACCTGGACTGATTCTGCTGGGCTCCAGAGGGCAGAACTTGGAACAATGAATAGGAGTCACAAGAAAATAGATTTTGGTTCAACACATTGCTGGCCACCCAGAGAATGGGCATCTCAGGCAACAGTAAATTTTCCAAGCCTGGAGGTCTTCAGATGAAGGTCTTCAGGTGCTCAAGTGTTTGAGATGATGGATTAATGATTGGGGCAGATTTGACTGATTTGGGTAGAGATTGCACTAGATAACCTCTGAGATTTGTTACAACTTTAAATCTATAGTTTTACAGGTGGGGTTTTAATGGCCCCAGCTGTGAAAACTAGAGAACTTCAGAGAAAGGGAGCCAGCCGGTCATTCCAAGACTAACTTTCCCAGGGTTCCTCTGGACTGGCTCAGGATACGGGACTACAATTCCCTCTTTATCAGTAGACATCATCATCCTTTGCCAGCATAGACAAGCATCTTTATAATAATTGCAGGGATTCGTTTTAGGATTAGATTTCAGCAGTGAGTTTTCTTTGATCAGAAAACCTCAATACCCATATTAAAGATATCACAGGATTAGGGGGGTTATGCATGATGTTTGTTCCTGGGATACCAATCTAAGTTCTGAGTGAATACACCTTTAATTCAATTTGATTGAAAGCGAGAAGTGACTCCAAAACCCAGAAGACAATTCTTTAGTGAGTGGCTGATAAATTATAATTACAACAAAAATAATTATTTGCATTTATTTCCACCTTAAGGTTTGCAAAGATTTTTACATGTATCTCAGTTGATCCTCCCAGAAACCCCATGAGGAAGCTCTATTCCTATTCCCACTTACAGTTTCAGAAACTGAAACTGAGAAAGTTTAATTACTTAGCCATTTTCACTCTTTCTGCCTCTTTGTAAATGAAGCTACTAAAAGTTATTTTGACTTAAGCTATAATATTTTACAATTGGTGACCACAACATTAGTATTCCTTTAGAACTTTCATATTAGCATAAAAGCCTAAATTTTATATTCTTACAGTATCATATGCTACTCAATTTCCGTGACTCCTTAATTGTATTTGTGGTGATTTCCTTAGGAAGGAGGAAGAGGCATGTAGTAATACCAGAAATGGTTAATATTTTCATTTCTCTAGTATAACCAGTCAAAGTTCACTTTGTGCCCCTTCTCCTCCAATACTTAGCCGAGTAGTTGCTTAATGAATGTCAATTTATCTAGGAGCAATTAGGTGGGCTTAGTGATAGAGAACCAGACCTGGAGATAGGAGGTTCTGGGTGACCTTCTCAGATATCCTAGCTAAGAGACTCTGGGCAAGTCAACCCCAATTACCTAGCCTTTAACACTCTTCTGTCTTGGAACTGATTCTAAGAAGGTAGAGTTTTTTATTTTTTTTAATATGTCAACTAATCTAAATTGAATTGTGTTGAATTCAATTAGTCAACAATCATTTAATAAACAACTACATGTGTCCTGGAGATAAAAATACAAAGAATAAAACAATAAAATCCCTTCCCCCAGGGAACTTGCATTTTAATAAGGGAAACAACCAGCACATAGATCAATGCAAACATAAAAGTAAATAAGTACAAATAAATAAACTAAGTAGTTAAATAGACAGTATTGGGGGGCGGGGTTCCAGGAAAGACTTTATACAGAAAACAGAAAATGGTGTTTAAGTTGTGGCTTAAAGGAAAAAAGGAACTCCACGACACAAAGGGAAGAAGAAGAGAATGCACTCCAACTGTGTGGCCAAGAAACAGGAAAAGCAATGTCATGTGTGACAGATAGAAAGATGTCTATTTTGCCTGGATTACAGCGTGAGGAAGAGTGTAGTAACATTCAATGGGGGTGGAAAGTGAAGTTACAGTTAGATTGTGAAGAACCTTGGACCAGAATGCATAGGGTTCACAAAATAATCTCCCAATCCAGGTCTAGTTTCCATAGTAGGGATAGCCCCTTTTCTATAGGTCTCTGGGTCATCTGAGTAGTGACAGGTGGAAATTCTTTTAGCAACTAAAAAAAAAAAAACCTGCTTTCCCCCAAAAAGCTTCCATAAGTTTTTTCAAGGCAATTGGTTACTTATGGCTTGGAAGTGACCCTGGTGACCTCTCAGAGACTGTGACAATGGAGCTTAAACACTCAAAGGCTCAACCAGAAATGAGAAAACCTTCAATAGTGGCATTGCTAACAAACTGTCTGATGAAGACCAGCTTAATTACATTATATTTAAATGTTTATTTTAAATAAATTAAATTTCAACATCATTAGGCTGGTCATTTGTTGAATTCTTTGTCTGGCCATCCATGAAACAAAGAGAAGTAGGAATTGGTCCTCAGATCTATGTGGCTCCCTTACACAGGACCATAGATATAATGAATAAATGAAATATTTATTTCATTTATTATAAACAATAAATGAAACTGAGTCCAGTTTCCTTTCCTCCTTTTGTAGATGGGGAAATTGAGGTCAAGAGAGGCCATGTTATTTAACCAAAGTCATGAAGCTATTAAGTATCTGAGGTGAGATTTGAATTCAGATCCACTTGACCTGAGCACTATGCAGTATACCATATTTCATCTCCTTTTAATTCTGCAGAGATGGCAGCAGAGTGTCAGAAAAGGGGATCAGAAGGTGCTAAGAATCGTCATTTTTAATGGTTCAGTATAACATGACTTTAACCATTTCTATTCTAAATGTGTGGTCCAATGATTGAACTAACATACATACAAAGGAACTGAACCATGTCAATGTTGACATTCTTCTTGTAAACGAGACCAGAAAACATAAGGAAACTTTAAGGTTTCCTTGGAGAGGCAATAAAGGAGTCAGGGAGGTGGGTTTTCTCAGCACCCAAAGACAACAAGATGCATTGTTTTATGGAACACTTGATCATCTTGCTTTGCAATATTCATAATGAGCACAAGAAAAAAGACCACCATAAAGATAATTGTAGCTTCTTCGCCACCATCTGCTACAGAGGATGATTGGACAGAGAAAATCTACAAAGAATTCTTTAAGATACTCCAAATCAAAAACACATATACATTGTTACTCAGTGACTTTAAGAAAGGCAAGAACTTTTGTCAGTCTTAGTCCAAGTACTAATTTAAGGGGAAATGTCTAAAATTGAATAGGATGTATTTACCTAAACTGAACAAGAAGGGAGAAATGAGGGGTTTCCCTATGAGGAGCCAGGGAGTATAGAGGTGAATGGAATCCAAAAGAAAACATTATCTGATAAGCTTTTTTTTTTTCTGTGTTGACTGGGTATGGTTGTTGGCCTCATTTGTGAATGGCTTAAAATGTATTAATTAGATGCAAGCACATTGGTTCAAGGCTGTCTTGCAAAACCAGTAATGCTTTCTTCAAGGGGAAGCTACAGCAACAAAAGATGGCACAACGTTAGGAATATACAGCATTTATCTTATTGGTATTTGTTTTCTTTTATAAATGGGGAAAGCAGAGAATTTTATAATTTAATTTCCCTTATTTACTTTGCTATTCTGTCCAAATTAGATGCTTTGCTATTTAGTTTACAGTTCTTTCCTGGCCTGTTGGTAGAGAATGTATATAGTAGATGAGGATTTATATATTTTAGGAACTTGAGTCCTCAAAACAATCTGAATCCAGGGTAACAAAGGAGTCCAGAGTAATTTCAAGGCAAAAGTAGATATTGGCAGAAGATGGTGAAAAATATATTGGAAAATATCAGTCAAAATTAAGAAAACAAAGAGTTAAGTCTTGCAGACCACTCATAAACTTACATATTATAAATATTTCTTTAAAGAAGAAAATTAGCATGTAGTGACCATTTGAAAATATTTATCATTATCACAAAAAATGAAATAGAACTATCTAAGTAGAAAAGGAATGATTACAAATGTAATTCACTTCCGAATCAACTCTTTGTGAACAGTCTGTTCAACTTAGGTTCCAAGTAAAAAGCAAACCAAGTTAGAAGAAAGTATAAAGATATATTTTGCCCACAATCTTCCTTTAAACTATATCAACTTGACATAGACAAACAAGTCATTGATACTGAAAAATGGGAAATTAATGAATAAAAAGGCCTCTCGGGATGGACTGTCACAATCTTGTATAAATAAAGCAAAAGAACCCAATTCTTCCATGTTTAGACTCAATATGGAGTTCCATGTTTAGTTCTGTCAAGTTTTAGGAAATATATTGGTAAACTAAAAAGTGTCATAACAGAGATTCTTAACAAGGGGGTCTATGAATTTGTTCTTTTAAAAATAGCTTGATAATTGTTTAATTAATTAATTGATGTTTTTAATATATTTTAATATATACATTTAAAAGTGTTATTTTGAGATAGAGTATGTAGTTTTTATCAGACTTCCTAATAAAATGAGGGAAATGACCCTGAGTTGAGGTGACTTTTCCATAGTCATGCAAGTAATAAATGTAAAATTCCGGATTTGAACTCAGGACGCACCAAGGTCAGACAGAGCTTTTTATGATGCACATTCTATCTCCTTCCTTATCCTTCTGACTAGCTTTAAGAATTGGGTCTTTATGGAGTTTGGAAGATAATGTTGCTGCTTCTCAGAGGAGTATAAGATCCTTGGAAAGGTCCTTGAGTTTCTCTGAGCTAGGAGACAAAGTTCCTTTTCCAGCCTCTTGAAGTTTCAGGAGGCAACTGGCCAGCAATTATCTGACCAAGAGTGTGAACAATAGCTGATAAGATACTCTCGGTTCCAAAAGGTCTTAGATTCTCAGGAATCTGAATAGATTAGCCTAGCAAAGGATTAGAATTTGGAAATCAGAGAATAAATGGAATCTGTCCTTGTTGCACTAGAGCAGTCCCAAGAGTATTGAGTAAGTCTGTTGAATGTGGGAAGGATCCAACACCAGACTGAAGGAGTCAAGCAAAGACTGACTGTTTCTTTTCACTGTCCTCACTTTTCCTCTTGTGTCTCTCAATTATCTAAAATTAGAATGTGGGGTATTGATGGTCATATTTATCTTTGAGGAGATGTATTTATTTTATTTTGCTTTACTTGAGAAGTTGAGTTTTAAGTCAAGTTTAAATGTTAAGCCATTATGTTATACTACATAAATCTAGGATTGTTGCAGAATCAGATGGTCTTTTGAAAAATCTATGTGTAAGATATGTATATCTGCATGTAAGATTCATATATCCATGGCAGGGGGTTGGGGAGACAATGTCTAAAAGTAAAGATGGATTGTGGGCTGCACCTTCACAAAGGAGACTATGATTCTTGCCTGGGAGCAATAGAACAGACAATGAGATTGGCTGCTCTATTTTTCTCTAAAGAAGAGGTACCAGACTGGAAATGTACATGTGAGTTCCAACATTCTTCTCTAATTGTAGAAGGAAAGGAAGGCAAAGACTAGAAACATCTGAGTTTTGGAGAAGAGAGGATATAAGAAATGAGAGTAACAAATAGATGGCAGAAATGGAGAGTGGTGAAACAATGTTATTTCAACATTCTGTTTACTTTGCTTGCAATTTAAAGGATGCCAAGATTCTTTGATGAACTTTTGCTTTTGAAATTCTAGTTATACTATTAAAGAAGCTACATTTTGTATCCTTCTGATATTTTTTACTCTGGACGCTCAATGCTTTTTGGATTCTCACATGGTATTGATGTCTACATTCTGAGTTCTGAGTGCAAAGGGGGGTGGTGACCAATAATGTGTGGAGAATCTAAGTGGCAAAGAAAACTATACATCCCTGCAGGTGCAATCAATACAAAGGCTACAGCTAGGTGAGATCAAGAAAATAAGAATGACATTTAATTAGAGCAATAACACTCACCTAAAAGACAACTTGGTGACCAAACTAATCTTTTACTTTGATTGGCTAATCTTCCAATCACCACTTGCTGGGTAAATGGAGTCTGAGTACTTTTTTCCAATTCAATTAAATATATGGTGTTCTTAAAAAGAAACTTTAATGGGGTTAGGTAGGTAGCTCAGTGCATTGAGAGTGAAGTCTACAGGTAAGAGGTGTTGGGTTCAAATTTGACCTCAGATACTTCCCAGCTGTGTGACTTTGGGCAAGTCATTTAATCCCTATTGCCTACCCTTTACCACTCTTCTGCCTTGGAACCAATATACTGGATTGATTCTAAGATGGAAGGTAAGGTTGTTTTTATTTTTTTAAAGAAAAAACTACAACTAGCAAAAGTTCATGGTTTCCTGTTTAATTAACTTTTGTCCTATTGAAATATTTGTTTAGTGATGATTGCAAAACTATCTTAAAAAAAAAGAAAATTAAACAATATTGTGTGGGACATATCCTTAGGGATGAAGGATGGTCCATGATGTTAGCTGGTTCTGAAGGCTGAGGTCTGCCTTTGATCCACAATGGCTATGCCAACTTGTGCAAGTAACTTAACATTGTGCTTTATACTATAGACCAGGGATCTCCAAACGTTTTACAGAGGGGGCCAGTTCACTGTCCCTCAGACCTTTGGAGGACCAGACTATTTAAAAAAAACAACAATAAAAAAAACTATGAACAAATCCCTGGGCATCATTATACACAGTGCAGAATCCCCTCCCCCAGATCACTGCTCACCATGCTGACATCTTCCATTGTGCAGCCACATAAGCCTTTGTGCAGCACCTCCTTCCCATTCAGTTACTCTCAGAATAAGGCACCATGCAAAGGATTATGTCACCAGAATACTGTACATGAGTGATGCCATGCTTTGCAGCACCACCACATACAGTGCTCCTCTCACTGACCACCAATGAAAGAGGTGCCCCTTCCTGAAGTGTGGTGGCGACCAGATAAATGGCCTCAGGGAGCCACATGTGACCTGCGGGCCATAGTTTGGGGACCCCTGCTATGGACTCTAAGAATAAAAATTGTAGAAAAGGAGGCTTCCTGTATTGGAAGGAACAGTTTTCTCATGTAGAGCAGTCTTATTAAAGACCTATGAAATCATTGTCCTAAAACAATGCTTTGGTAAATAGTCTGGAGACATAATATGAATCTCAGCTAAAGCTCCTACTTCAGAATTTTCCGTTTGGAAATACCACACTAAAACCATTGGGCCTGAAACATTAATTAATATTAGACCTTGGTTTAACTTTAAGAGGCAGAGTCAAGATGGCAGCATAGAAGCAGCGAAAGTTCAGACCTCTGAAAACCCTTCCTTACCAATTACAAACTAAATGCTTCTAGGGAACTGAAAATCAAACCTAACAACAAGACAGAGCCAAGGAATCCTCCTGCTGGACTCAACTTAAAAGGTTCACCCACCAAAAGTCTGAATTTGAAAACACTTGGGCTTAAGGGGAAGGAAGAAAGAAGGTCCCAGCTCCCCCCCTCCCCACCTAGAGCTCTAAGCCTCTAGGGCAGCTGGAACCTCTAGACAGGCAAAGGTGCTGGTCTGGAGGGAGTACCTTGCAGGCAAAGCTGTGCCAGCTTAGAGTGTCGAATACAGGTGGTGGGGAAGCAGTTGGAGAAGAAATACAGAGCACAGAGTGGGCAGCCTAGTTGCAGCAGCGCAGACACTCCATATTGCCCCCCCACTCCAGAGGTTTTAGCCTCAGGGCACATCCAGCTCAACCCAGCTGGACTTAATCCATCAAAGCCTTCAGAGGGCAGAGAAGCTCAAACTCCAACACCCCTATTCCAAAGACTGCACTGAGAGATTTGCTGACTAAGCTCCAAGGGTGAAGGCTGACAGAAAAGCACACAGAACCCCCCCCCCCAAAAAAAAAGAGAGGATTAAGAGAGCAGGCAACTGCAGGGAGTAAAGAAGGGGTGAATATGAGCAAACAACATGAAAAGAAAAAAGAAATTACAATTGACAGCTTCTATGCAGGCAATTAACAAAGAGCAAACAGAACAGAGAAGGATAAGGGAACACCAAGCAAAAAAAACAGAAACCCCAGTGAATTGGATACAGGTTTTGGAAGAATTCAAAATGCAATTCAAAACACAATTAAGAGAGGTTGAAGACAACTTTAAAAGCAAGATAAGTAATCTGGAAACAGAAAACAGTGTCTTGAAAGCCAATGTTAATCAGCTAGAAAATGAGGCAAAGGAGTTGAAAGAGGAGGCAAAGAAGATGAAAGATGACCTCCAAAGAAAATCAGACCAGAAGGAGACGGATGACCAAAAATCCAGGGATGAAATCCAGTCTTTAATAACCAGAATACAACAATTAGAAGCAAGCAATTTCACAAGGCAGCAGGACACTATAAAACAAAATCAAATGAATGAAAAAAATTGAGGAAAATATGAAGCACATCATTCACAAAACAGAAGATTTAGAAAATCATTCCAGGAGAGACAGCTTAAGAATCATTGGTCTACTGGAAGACCATAACAAAGAAAAAGCCTGGACTTCACACTACAAGAAATAATCCAAGAAAATTGCCCTGATATTCTAAAACAAGAGAGAAAAGTGGAGATTGAAAAAATCCACAGATCAACTCCTGTACTCAGTCCCCAACTGACAGCACCCAGGAATGTTATAGCCAAATTCAAGAGCTATCAGACCAAGGAAAAAGTATTACAATCTGCTAAGAAGAAGTCATTCATATACCATGGAACCACAGTGAGGATAACACAGGATCTGGCTGCATCTACACTGAAGTACTGAAAGGCATGGAATATGATATCCCAAGGGAAATAGGTCTAAAACCAAGAACCAACTACCCAGCAAAACTGACTATATTCTTACAGGGGAAAGTATGGTCATTCAAAAAAATAGAAGACTTCCAAGAGTTTGGAAAGAAAAGACCAAACCTGAACGCAAAATTTGATTCCCCAGCACAGAACTCAAGAGAATCATCAAAAGGTAATTAAGAAAGGGTGGAAAAAGAAAAACAAAAAAAAAACCTTTTTTTAAGAGACCCAATAAGTTAAAACAATATATATCCCTATAAGAAAAGAGGACATTGGTAACTCTTAAAAATTGTTATCATCACCTGAGCAGCTAGAATAATTACATCTAAAGGGAACAGTGACAAATTGTATAGGATTAAATGCCAAGACATAAATATGTATATAGATATATGTATGCATAAATATATATATATATACAATTAGAGCTAAAAAAAGAGCTTAATACTAAAAGAAATGGAAAAAGAAACAAAAGGAGGGCTAAATTTATATGTCACAAAGAAGCACATGGTGGGAGGGGGGAAAACATCAATACACTGGAAGAGTAAAGAGGTTGGAGATAGAAAATACTCAACTCTTATGTGCATTGAAATTGACCCAAACAGGGAAGAACAATTAAATTCATTGGGGCAGAGAATTGATTTGCTCCCTATAGGGAAAGTAGAAGGGTAACAAATGGATTGGTGGGGAGGGACTGTGTGGGGGGTAGTTTAAAAAGACTGTAAAGAAAATAAGAGGGGAATAAGAAGGGAGGAGGTTAGAAAGAGAAGTAAAATAAGGGTGGGAATTAGGGGCACTGATTAAAAACAAAACATTGGTATAGAAGGAAATAGTGAAAGAAAAAAAGGCAGGACTAGGAGTAGAAATCAAAATGCTAGGAAATACACAGCTGGTCATCATAACTCTGAGTGTGAATGGAATGAACTCACCCATAAAACACAAGAGAATATCAGAGTGAATTAGAAACAAACACCCTATCATAAGCTGTCTACAAGAAACACATATGAGGAAGGCAGACACACATAGGGCAAAAGTAAGAGGATGGAGCCAAAGCTATTTGGCATCAACTGATAAAAAGGAGGCAGGAGTCTCAATCATATCTGACAAAACCAAAGGAAAAATAGATCTAGTTAAAAGAGATAGGGAAGGTAATTACATTCTGATAAAAGGCAGTATAGACAATGAGGAAATATCAGTACTCAACATGTATTCACCAAATAGCATACCATACACATTTCTAAAGGAGAAACTAGTGGAGCTCAAGTATGCAATAGATAGAAAAACTATACTAGTGGGAGACCTGATACACTGTGGTACCATCGAATGTAATGGACTTCTCCATTAGTGGCAATGCAGTGATCTTGAACAACTTGGAGAGATTTCCGAGAAAGAACACTATCCACATTCAGAGGAAAAACTGGGAGTAGAAACACCAAAGAACAACTTCTTGATTACATGGGTTGAGGGGATATGATTGGGGATTGTAAGGGTAAAATTATGGCTGAGACTGTAATAATTATTTTTGTCGCCAAGATTTAATTTATAAAATCCTAATAAAAAAACCAAGTTAGCTGGAAATTTTATGTTGTTTTAATTGATAGTGGAGGAAATTAAGGAGAAGTAAAGGAGTAGGTTTTCTACCCCACCCTTGACCCCCACCTGGCTGGTACTGAGCAGGGAGTTTAGGAGATAAGATTTTGGAGTATGAAGGAGGAAAGAATCAGCCTGACCTCTAAAGGGGCTCAGCTAAGATGCCCGAACCTGAAATCAGCTCCAGGGCAAAACTCACCACCAAACCCAGACAATAGCTGCCACCACACCAAGATGTTAGAATGCTTAGCATGCTGCCAGCCAGAGTTTTCTCTCTGGGGAAAGAGGAAGAGACAGGAAGTGACGTGCCTTATATAGGCAGTTTTACATCACTTTTCTTCGTCTCATCTGTACCAATGATGACTTAGCTTGACTTAGGACCACCCAGAGGACTGTCCTTTTTTTTGCACATGTCTTTTGAAAGCCATTTCCTCAGATAATTAAATCTTGAGTTTGATGCAGACCTTCCTAATCTTGTTAAACTAAGAAGGGAGGAGAATGTAGTTTCCAAGACCTGATTCTATTATTTCAAGTATCTTCATTGTTATTGATCAAGAAATAGCTAAATCAGATCTTCTAAAGAATGGTCTGATTAGGGTGGAGTAGTTTTAAAATTCACAGGATGTGGACTCTAAATGAACCTCCTAATGCAAACACTAACAACATGGAAATAGGTTCTGATCAAGGACACATGTAATACCCAGTAAAACTGCATATCAGCTAAGGGAAGGATGGGGGAGGGGAGGGAGGGACATAATATGATTCTTGTAACCATGGAATAATGTTCTAAATTGACTCAATAAATAAATAAATAAAAATTGAAAGAAAAAAGAAGAAAGAACACCTCTCACGAAAGCATCATTGTCCAGATTCATGTTTATAGGATCATATCACAGGAGAAATGGGGTTATGTGCAATTCCTCTTGGTTCTTTTCAGTAATAAATGTCCTTGGGTCGAGTTCAAGACTTTCCTGTCATACCTAAATCCATGCAAAAGGGTTAAGTAATTTTTCCAGGGTCAGTCATACAGCCAGTAAGTATCTAGGACTGAATTTGAACTCAGGAAGATGAGTCTTCTTAATTTCAGGCCTATCCACTGTGCCACCTATCTGCTTATATATAGTTGTTTCCTACAAGTAGAATTTGAGCTCTTAAAGAGTAGAGATTCCCTTACTTTTCAATTTGTCTCCCAAGGGTTTATTCATTAATAGTCAATACATATCCATTAACTATCTACTACATACCAGACATTGTGCTTAGTACATAGGGAGTGCTTAATTAAAAAGGGACAGGTAGGTGGTAGAGTGGATAGAGTGCTGGATCTGAAGTCAGGAAGACTCATGTTCCTGAGTTCAAATCCAGCTTCAGACATTTACTAGTTGTGTGACTCTGGGCAAGTCACTTATCCCTCTTTGCCTCAATTTGCCTCATCTATAGAATTAGCTGGGGAAGGAAATGGCAAATCACTCTAGTATCTTTGCCAGAAAACCCCAAATGGAGTCATAAAGAGTCATACATTACTGAAATGACTGAGCAACATCAATTAATGAAACATTTTCACTCTTTCATTTATTCTTTCATTAATTACCATGTTATAGGGGCAGCAGCTTCTTCTGTATATATTTCCCATCATGCCTTGTCCATTACTTGATAAGTACTTGTTGAACGAATGATATATGCCAAAATGAGTTGTCAATCCTCACTAAGATAAAGTAATGTGAAAGCATGGACTATAGAAAGACAAAGACTTCTATAAAAAATAGCATCATTTTATCTGACATCCATTGACACAAAAGCATAACTGATCAATCAACAAGCATTCATTAAGTGGTTCTCAGTATCAGGCATTGTACAAGGAACTGAGAATCCATATAAAAATGAGATATTAATGAAATTTATACTGATGATTAATGGATACTGTCATGTACAAGGCTTTTTAGTTTGTCAACAGTTTTTCAGTTGGCTAGTTCTTAAATCTTGACTAGGTTTTGAGGTGAGCTATGGAGCGTAGGAAGTTTCCAGAAACTGTAAGATACTCTTTCATTAAGAACTATAATCAAATCTTGTTTGGAAACATGACCTCTTCACTGTTATTGAAAATATGGCCCAGACTGTATTGGACTTATTTGGCTTCATACTAACTCACATCCTTGGATAGTAGTGAAAATTCTTCTTCTTTTTCAGGATGGTTTCTATTTGGTTGGGGGAGGAATTCTTATGCAGAATAGAAAGCTTTTTGGAACATCCAAGAGTTCTGTCTATAGGACAGGAAGCTCTTCTGATCATGTCTGGGTTTTCCTCTTTTTCTTTCTTACAACACAGGTTTAGATTTTGCTTTGAATTTTGCCCTTCTGACATTTTAGGGTATAGTCTGCTTAGGGGCTAAAAAGGTCTATCTTAGCACAGATTGTGTTTTTGTGAAAGCAAACATAAATATAGCTCCTCTTTAGGAATTCTTTTTTTTTTTCAGATGTTATGCAGTCTGGCCCCAGTTCTTCTATCTTGCCAGATATCCTATGTAGTGTCAGGGAGCCAATATGAATGATTTCAATTCATATTGGGTCCACTGGGTTTATAGAATATTTTCTGCAGGGTGTTTCAAATCAACAGAGCTCATTTTCCAAGGGAATAGGTATAATCAAGGAAAACAGATTCCAGTGGCTCTAGGAGAATAGCAATCAGCCTGGATGCCTAAATCTAATCACTCCCCTTCTTTTCCATCCTTCTTGTTTGATTTCAACCATAAACATAATGAACTAGGAGAGTCTGTGATTGACTTGGCAAAAGAATTTCTTGTCATCATTGTTTGTAGTCACATAATTCTCAATTGAAAATCATAAGAGACCTTAGAAAATTCTGTAACTAGAACCAAATTATGAGGTGGATTTTCTTGCTTGCATAACATTTTTATTTTTAAAAATTTAAAGAATATCTTTACAAAAAATTAATGAGATAATAGTTATCTTTCGTTGATTCCAAACTCCCTTCAATGAGATGGAGGGAAGGGGCTCTAGTTTTGTAGAAAAGTTCCCAAGTTGAGAGTTTGATGCTTCACTCATTTATGTAGATCCATCATGTGCATGGAATATTTGTTTGAGGGAGTTCCTCATTGGAAGATTCCAACACCAATAAAAAACAATCCTACCCCTACCCAGAGAAGGAATTTATCCCTACACAATCTGAAAAAAATGAAAAAGAGCATTTTCATCCTTTGGGTTTTGGTTTCATCTAAGTTATTGAAAGATATTTTTTTATTTCTTTTGCTGTTTTACTTTCTTCCATTTTGTTTCCCCAGATCTTCAGGAAGTTTGCCTTGCTTTAGCTTTCCCAATGATTAATCACATCTCATGTCTAAGTACCCATAATGGTTAGAAATGCCAATGAAAAGCAAAATATGAGGAGAATTTCA
Organism: Monodelphis domestica; assembly: GCF_027887165.1. Lineage (NCBI taxonomy): Eukaryota > Metazoa > Chordata > Mammalia > Didelphimorphia > Didelphidae > Monodelphis > Monodelphis domestica. Next base: position 498,093,405 of record NC_077229.1, on the reverse strand, counting down.
TAAGGCAAATCTTTAATTGTTGCACTACTCTGGGGGATATCCCTTTCAAGATATTACTACAGTATGCTAGTCTCGGAATTAAAAATAAAGGAAACACTAGCAAGAATGCAAAAGAGGATAAAAAGAATCTTAAGGTAGAAAAAAGATATCTTTTTAACCAGTGAGGGAATACTTTTTTTAAACCCTTACCTTTTGTCTTGGAACCAATACTATGTATTATACACAATGGTTAGGTCAATTTATAGCTCTGTCAATAGACTATCAACATATCCATGTTCTACATTCACACCAACTCTGACTATCTTTTGTTTTGATCATTAATTTAAAAATGTATTTTCCCTTTTTCTTTAAAAATTTAGTTTGTTCATTTATTTGTTACATTAAAATTATGTGTTAACTCCCTCCTTCAACATCCTCCCAGAGAAAGCATCATTTGACAAAAAACATGTAGGTACCTATAAAACTATGTCTTACTTATTTCTATTTATCAAATCTTTCTCTGGAGGTGGGTATATTCAAGTTATTCTTCAAACAATATTTCTATTGCTGTATATAATGTTCTCTTGGTTCAGCTTGTTTCACTCTTCAAAATTTCATAACTTGAAACAATCTTTGATATGGTTATTTATAGTCTACAATTACCCTTCGGACAACTATTTGTTCATATCCTTTGACCTCTTATTTCCTGAAGATGACTTTGTCTTATAGATTTGTGTGAATTTCCTATCACATTGGATGTCAGATCTTCATCAGTGACATTAGATGCAAAGATTTTCCCCCAGTTAAGTTCTCATTCTCATTCTAATTAATTTAATTTGTTCATGCAAAACTTTTCAATGGAATGTAATGGGATTTTTATATTTTGTCTTTTGTTATGTCCTCTTTCTCTTGATTCGTTAAGAATTGTCCACCTAACCATATGTGAAAGATACTTCAATCCATTTTCCTCAATTTTTCTTTAGGAGGCTCATTTATTTAGTTTTAAATTCAGTATTCATTTGGAATGTATTGTGGTGTACTATTTAAGATACTGATCTAAACTTATTTGGTGCCAAATTGAGTTCCCAGTGTTCTTTGTCAAATAGGGAGTCCTTCACAATGTAATTATGCTATTGGACTGCTCAAACACTGACTTATTAAATTTGATTGCTTCTGATTTTGCTCACTTACACAGTTCTCCTGATTTACCTTTCTCTTCTTTTAAGACTAGTATTTAATAACTAATGCTTTAGGATATAGTTTCAAGATCTGGAAATGTTGGTGAGGAAATATTCTTGAGTAAGTTTGTTGAGTCTGTTTGTTAAACAGTTGATATAGGAATTCCAAGTAACAACGTGTCTGCAATTACTGTGGTCAGAGAAAAATTCTTTATTGTGTAATTCTCATAAGTCCTCAGAAGTCATAGCCCAAAATTCAGTACCAGATGAGCTTAGAGTAGACAAATATAATGTAATCATTAAGGGGATAGATATCCTTAGAAGAGTCCCATAAAAAGCTTTTGATCAGTACCAATTTTTAAATGCAGTGCTATAGACATAGTCAAGAAACTTTCTGTCTCCTGAAATAACAGCAATGATTCTAGAAAAACTGATTGACTGATTTGTCTGTGTTATAGAGAGGATTTTTTCTAGAAAGCTTTGGTTCTCTCCTTTGTTCCTATCAATTCCTCTCTCATGTAATATTAAGGAATCAAAATAGATCAGAATCAAAATAGATTCTCTTCCTAATGTTTTGTGCCTTCCTCCCTCTAGTCTGTGGGCCTGAAGGGAATGGTTAGGTTGAAATCAGTCAATAGGAAAGTATTAGAATTAAGAAATACTAGGGGAGCAGCTTTGTGGCTCAGTGGATTGAAAGCCAGGGCTAGAGATGGGAGGACCTGGGTTCAAATGTAGCCTCAGACATTTCTTTGTTGAGGTACCCTAGGCAAATCACTTACCCCCAATTTCCTAAACCCTAACTCTTTTGCCTTTGGACCAATACGTAGTATTGATTCTAAGATGGAAGGTAATGGTTTAAAAAAATTAAAAGGCATGCTAGGAAAAACTTCCTATAGAAGATGGAAGTTTAGTCCCAAAGAAAGCCAGTGAAGTCGAGTAGACAAGAGGAGGGAAAAGATGTGAACTATAGAGGAAATTCCCAGAACCTACAGATGGAATATCTTGTTTGAGGAACAGCAAGATGTCTAATATCACTGGGTGAAAGAATTGAGGGGAATAAACTATAAGAAGACTGAAAAGTGAATAGGGGGCTAGGTTATGAAGGGTTTTTAACACCAAATAGAGGATTTGTATTTGATCCTGGAAGTGACTGGGAGCCATGGGAATTCATTGAATAGAATATGGACTGTAGGAAAATTATTTTGGTGACCATACAAAGAAAGATGGATTAGAATGGATAGAGACTTGAGGCAGAAGGATTCACTAGTAGACTGCTGTAACAGTCCAGGTGTGAAGTTATGATAGCCTGCACCAGAGTGATGGCAGGTCAGAGGAGAGAAGGGAGCAAATTGAAGAGATGTTGCAAGGATAAAATTGACACACCTTGGTAATGCACCAGATATTGGGAGGGGAGAAAATAAGGAGTCTACAATGACTCTCAGGTTGAGATTCTGAAGGCCTAGGAAGTTGGTGTTGCTCTTTATAGTAATAAGGAAAATAAGGAAAGTTTAAAGAAAGGATAATGAGTTTTGGACTCAAGTTTAACACATGTACTGGATAGCTAATCTGAGATGTCAAAAAGGCAGTTGGAGATGCAAGATTAGAATTGGTGTTCTGCAAAGAGATTAGGGGCAGGATAGGTAGATTTGAATGACAGCATCATAGAGATGGTAATTAAACCTATGGGAGCTGATATGATCACCAAGAAGCATAGGGGGAGAAGAGAAGAGGGCCTAGGACAGCACTTTGTAGATGCTTATGGCTAGACAGCATGATCTGGAGGAGAATCCAGTAAAGGAGATGAGAAGGAACTATCAGATAGGTAGGAGAAGAACCAGGAGAGAGTGGTGTTGCAAAAACCAAGAAGAGAGTATCAAGAAGAAAAAGAACCACAAAGGCAAAGGCTCTAGAGAAGTCAAGAAGGAGTATTGAGAAAAAGCCATTGGATTTAACAATGAAGAGATTAATGGTAACTTTAGGCCAAGAAATTTTAGATGAAAGTTCTAGCATGGTCTTCTTTAGTTATCATTCTTAATATTAGAATATTTTCATTTTGAAATGACTGGAGGGAAAAAGCAATCTTTTGTTTGTTTGCTTCTTTGGACTTGAACATACAGTATGACTTAGACACATCATAATAAGGCTTACATTGAAAATACACTGAAGACCTGAATATATTCTTTATTTCTATATAATGTAAAAATATAGTTGTAGTAAAAAATGAAAAGTACATGTCCCTTGGACTAGTTTGCAACTGATTTACTCCCCTGTACTCTAACTCACTCCTTGAAGAACACTTCTGATTTGATAGTGAAGATGTGTCCTTCTTTGCAAAGGAAGCTGCAGCAATCAAAGATGAGTCTTCCTCTGCAATCAGTCTCTAAACCCTCACCTAGGGTATCCTAGGATGTTGGGGGAATCAATCAGTCTATAGGTAGTTAGGCACATAGCTAAGTACATAGAGTGGCAGAGAGAGGTAATTGAGCACGATGTCAAGAAGAACTAGGTTCAAATTCTGCTGTAGAAATTAGCAAGGTCCCCCAGTAGATTAGAATGCTGAACTTGGAATCAGGAAAACCTGAGTTCCAATCAAATGTCCTGGGCAAGCCATTGACTCTCTCAGCCTCAGTTTCCTCATCTATAAATTAGGGCTAATATAGCATCTACCTCTCAGAGTTGTGAGGATCAAATGAGCTAATATTTGTAAAGTGCTTTGTAAATCTTAAAGCACTATATAAATGCTAATTATTGTTATTAGCTGTATGAGTTGAGGCAAGCCACTTTATACCTCTGAACCTCAGTTTCCTCAACTGAAAAAAGGGATAATAAAAGCAAGTACCTTCTAAAAGAAGCAATATAGCTAAAGCATTTGCAAACTTTCAGCTCTTCTTATGATGATTGTTATACAAGATTTGCCAGAAAAGACAAACCTAGAAGTAAAAGAGTTGACTGTTTCCTTTTTAAAATAGCTATTGTTTCTTTTCAAAACCAATCCCTGTGATAGGGCACAGGGGAAGAACTGTTGAGAATCAGGTGCTTAAAGGTAAAGGAATTTCATATTAACTAAATGGTCTCATCACCCATCACCCCATGTGACTGCCATGTGCCTCCTGGCCAGTGTCCCTTGTCAGATCATCAACCTCACCTACTTGAGCTGTCAAACTAAAGTGAATGTGTTTTAGGAAAGCCTGAAAAAATATCCTCACCACTTCAGATTATATTTCCATGAGTCAAGACAATTTCAGATGATCATAATTTACTGAAACATGAATGAAAACGTAGCAGAAAAGACCCCATTCTCACACAAATCCAATAATTACAGCACACTTGGCAGTATAGTTGAAAATTAAATGTGACTTCATAACATCCAATTCCCTTTAGACACTTGAACAAGCTGAGCTTCATTAGAGTTAAAGATTTCAGAGAATGACTGACCAGACACAAAGAGGATCCATGGTCCGTCCCTATTCTGAACTGTTTTGAGCTAAATTCATATCTTTTGCTGAGGAATTTGTAGCTTAGACTCTATTAGCTGATGAAAGACTTCTCCAAATAATGTTTTTGGTGAAGAAACAAAGTAACTAATTACATTAAAATATAGTAATCCAAATATATTATAAAAAAGAAATAAATCCACAAAGCCTAAGTAATAACTCAAAGTCTGGAGAAAGTATCACTATTTTGCTAGGAAAAGAATAAACTATTTTTTGTGCCTGCTGCCAAATTTTATGTCCATAGGCATTTCTGGCCACATTTTTGTTCTGTTTTGTTTTTGTATTGTGGCTCACATATCAAAGCTCCAGTGAACTCTGTGATCTAAAGGAAGATACTTTATTTTTTTTTTAATTTTATGAAAGACCTTGTATTGATTACTTGGATATCACGTTCTATAGCACACACCAACAAAGAAGCAGCAATATAGTGACAAGAGTACTACAAAAGCAATCTAATTTGGGTAGCTTTTTTTTCCATTAGGGTTCTCTGTGACACATGAAGCCTGAAGGTGAAGAAGCTATCACACCATGAATTATAACCCCAACACAAGCTGGAATGTTCCATTGTGTATTTGTCTACTCACTTCTTTGTTCTGCAGTGATATTTATATTCTAGTGCTTTACTGTTAATTATTTACACTTCTGATTTTTTAGAAATAAAAACTTACTTGAAAACAGGGTAAAATCATAGTCTTTCTATTGTGTTTTTGATCCTGGACCAAAAAAAAAAAAACGAGGGTGTGGGGTATGGGTGGAGGGTGCTGGAATACACATTATATTCTACCAAATAATTAATTAATAATTATAGGATCATGGATTTAGAGTTGGAAGAGACTCCAATAAAAGTTAAAGGATCACAAGATCCTAAATCTAGAGCTAACCAGAGAAAAAGAAAAAAAAAGAAGGCAAGGAACAAGCATTTATTAAATGCCCGTTATGTGCCAGGCACTGTGCCAAGCACCTTATGCATATCTTATTTGATTCTCACAATAACAACCCTGTGAGGTAGGTGCTATTATTATCCTCATTTTATAGTTGAGAAAACTGAGGCAGACAATTGTTAAATGACTTGTCCAGCATCACACAACTAATACATGTCTGAAAGTGCATTGGAACTCAGGTCTTCCTGATTCAGAACCAAGTACTCTACCCACCACTCTGCCTAGCTGTCTCAACAAAGGAATCTAAGGAATCTCAGATCTTTTATTCAAATCATAGCAAAACAGAGACCAGAGAAGGTATGCATAGGAGAATATATAGCAAAAAATACAGAATGAAGAAGACATTGGGAAGAAGATAGCTCAACTCCACTGGGAGAGAGGCTCCAGAGTGTTCAGGGAGTACTAACACCTCTGGTGAAAGGGCTTGATGAACACGATTGACTCACCCACCATTGGTATCCACCTATCAATCAGCTCTTACCTTTGGCTTCAAGAAGCATAAAATTAAAAAAACAAAAGTGACTTCCTTTGGATCACATAGTTCCCCCACCCTTAGATCAATCAACAAGTATTTGAAGTGATTACTCTGTGGTCAGTTTCCTGGGGATACAAAAATGAGTGAAAGAGTCCTTGTCCTCAAGGAGCTTGCCTTCTATCAAAATAAATACGATAGGATCTTTCACCCAATGGGATAGATACCATAGGTAAAGCACTTTGCAGATCTCTAATACTAACTATGTTGTAATGAAGGGGAACACAGAAGTCATTCAATCTAGTTCCTTCATTTTATAAATGCGAAAAATATGTACACAGTGAAGTAAATGCAAAAGTTCTTATTAGGCATTTCTCTTGAGTGGAACTTTGAAGGAAGCTAGGAATTCTAAGAGGCAGAGGAGAGAACACATTTCCAAAATTGAACAAAGGGCAAAAGAGAAGTGGGGTTTAATAAATGTTTGTTGAATTACATTGAACTGAATTAGGTATTTAATTACTGTTCCTAGTACACAGGAAATAAATAGCTTAAAACTCACCTAATTTAACTTTTTCTTCTTCTACACAAGGAAATGAGAACCAAAGAAGTGTTGAGACATTTTCCCAAGATCACAGTGACAGAGATCTAAGAACTCAAGTTCCAAAGACCCTTAGGCTACCTTCCTTTGTGAATTGACCATAAATATCCTGACACCATTGAAAGAGAGCAAAACAGAACACATGTTACTCTATTCAAAGCCCATTGAGATGAGACTCTCTGAACTGGAGATGAAGGCCCTGTCCTAAAAGGCAGAGTTTGTGAGAAGAGAGAGAGTTCCAGCCTTCCTCAATCACTTTTGCCATTCTTCATGTTCCAGTTCCCTTTGGAACTCTTCAAGTTTCAAATCTTCAGTACTTTTCAAGTGGTGAGTTGTTTTATGTACTTTTGGCTTCCACCTTTGAGAGAGAAGATGGAAGGGACCAATCCCACTTCAGATTGCTAAAGGAAAATAATCTAGGAAGACATTAATGGAGCTAGTAGTTTCCATCTTGACCCCATTCCCAGCTTTCTACTATAGATAATGCTAGGAGTGTCCCCTTGGGTGAAATTCAGGATCCTTTCTCTCAGTTCATTTGATTTATCTTCATCCCAATGGGAGAGCACCTTTACCCTGTATCATTTGGTATATATTCTCCTATGTATACATACTTTCTTTGGTTTCTATTTTGCTATGATTTGGGTAAATGTCTTTCTTTGCTATTTGCTATATGTGTTCATCACAGATATGGTATTTGGGGGGAAAGGAGTAAACTCTTGGATATAAAGCTTGGGGTCCCCCTTCCCCTAATAATCATGACAAAGTAATCTGAAGTTAGGCTGAAACTTAATCGTATCTCTTAGATGACCAATATTTATTTAAGAGAGCAAATAGATATACTTTTAGACCAGTACCCCAACTCTATGAGGAGAGCAGAATGATGACTTCCAGTCCCAACCTCCTCCTTCTCCTTCTGGCAGGAATGTTTCCTTTGGAGAAGAATGGAGGAAGAAGAGGCTCCCTGCCTCCCTTCAAAACCACACAATGACAGCTCTCACTACACATGGGCCCTTATATACATGCAGCCACTTTTCCCTATCCACACAAATGATGCAGACTGAACATGGCCACAGCCAAGAAAGATCTCTCTTTGTTTGGTGTGGGAAAATCATAGCATGTATCTGTGTACTTGGCAAGGAGAGAACTCAAATTGTGGAGGTAGCATCTCCAAAGCAGCAACTATTTAAAGCTACAGTAGAAGATTAGAGAAATGGAATAATGAAATGAAATTGAAACCACACCAGCGGCTAGCTGATTGCAACAAGAGTATGGCAACACCAATCAACTACATTGACATAGTTTCCTAGGCACTCCAAGCTTATTCAAAATCTTTGTTCTTTGACTCCTTCTCACAGCAGACTTGGATTATTAACTCCAATTTGTTATTTCATAGCTATGGAGACTAAGACACAAAGAAAAGAATTGAGATGATTTAGGCTAGCTTGCCCCTGCCAAACTGTATTCAGGCCATATTTTTTTAACTATCTAAATCTGTATTTCTCACTCCACATTATAGAGAAGATGGTAAAATGGCTCCATTCTTAATGCTTATTCACTCTGTCCCCTAAAGTATCAAACACTTTCCTCCACTTTCTAATTGCCTTTGAAAATGGAAACTGAATCCCAAGGAATAGAATACAACATTTTTCAAGAGCCAGTCTTTTACATGATGAAAAAATAAAATTTGTTTGGTTGAGGAAGCATTAAATTTTCAGTCATAGGACCTGAGTTAAAATCCTCCCTCTTGCTATGCTGCTACCTACATGATCACGGATAAACTTTTCTCAACTTAGTTTCCTCATTTATAAAATAATGAGGTTGAATTAGATGATCCATAAGGTTCCTTTCTATTTTGATTCTATGATCCCATGTTCACAGATAAGTAAACACAAATTATATTAAGAAATACAAGAGCCAAGATGGAGGAGTAACTAGGGTAGCAGCTCACTGTTTCACCATGAAAATCCTCTCCAACCAAGAATAAAATATTGCTACAAAATGAATACAGGCATGAAAGAACCAACAAAGAGACAGAGGAAAATAACCTTAGAAAACCAAAAAACCCAAAAGGTAGGCAGTGACTATCTGGAGAACTGAGGTGAGAAGGAAACAGAGCTAGCAGGGAACATAGTAGCAAATGAAGAACAAGTCAAGAGCAAACCATAACCCCACCATCCTACACATCTACTCCCACAGATTCCAAACTTAAGTCTAAGCTAATTCAGACCCTGACATCCTGCCAGACAAAAAGAGGTCCAAACCAAGTAATACCTCTTGAAATCGCAAACCTGTGGAGAATTCCAGAGTCCCAGCCCAAGGCAATCTAGGCTGAATGGGGTCAATACATGTGGGCCCAGAGCAAAGCCAGAATACTGGTCTGGGCTTGGGGGGAGGGCACAGTTCTCAGGGGAAGCCTCCCTAGGATAATTTTGCCCAAACCTAAGGGTGGAGCTCCAGGACAGGGCAATCAAGGATGTGCCGGATTGGATCAAGAACACCTTGAGACCAAAACTGGGAGCCTAATCCCGGGGCTAGAATCTGATCAGCACCTGACCTGATCAAATTCAGGCTGAGATCAAAAGCTTACACCAAAGCCTGAGGAAAGTCTTTAAACTATTAGCATTTCAAGGGTCAATTGAATCAGCAAAGGGAGGGGGTTCTCAGAGCTCTATTCCCTCAGGCCATCTGGTAAACTAGTAAGAAACAAGAAAATAAGCTGAAAATAACAAGAAAGTACTGAAGTTTAAGAGGGTACCCCAATTTCCCAGAAAACAGAGGCTAACTATAATTAGATAAGAAAAAATGAGCAAACAATCATATAAGCACCTAACTCTAAAGACTTTTTATGGAGACAAAGAGCAAGGTGCAGACACAGAAAGGGACAGTGAAAGCAAAGAAAACACACTCAAAGTCCAAAAGAAAAAATATGAATTGGACACAGATTCTGGAAGAGCTCAAAAAAGACTTCAGAACCCAATTATTAATGGTAAAGGAAAAGTGGGGAAGAGAAATGAAAGTGATACAAGAAGAAATGAAAGTGATGCAAGAAGAAATGGGCCAATTGAAGAAGGAGAACCAAAAACTGACAGAGGAAAACCAGGCCATAAAAAATCGGAATTGACCATCTAAAAATCAATGATTTCATGAGAAATCAAGAAACAATAAAGAAGAATCAAAGGCATGAAAAAACAGAGGGAAACATGAAATATGCTATTAAAAAAACCCAACAGACCTAGAAAATAGACCTAGGAGAGACAATCTGAGACTTATTGGATTACCTGAAAGCCATGATGAAGAAAAAACCTTGGATATCATATTACAATAAATTATCAAAAATAACAGCCCAGAGATCCTTGAAGAAGAAAATAAAATTGAAATTGAAAGAATTCACAGATCACCCCCAGAAAGAAATCCTTAATTGACAACTTCTAGGAATGTAATAGCCAAATTCAAGAGCCACCAAGCCAAGGAAAAAGTACTTGAAGCAGCCAGAAAGAAAGTATTCAAATACCATGGAGCTACAATCAGGATTACTCAGGACCTAGTGGCTTCTACATTAATAAATCAGAAGGCATGGAATATGATATTCAGAAAGGCAAAAGATTTGGATATACAACCCATAGTCACCTATCCAGCAAAACTGAATATACTCTTTCAGGGGGAAAATGGTTATACAATAAGATAGAACTTCCATGCAATCCTGAGTAATAAGCTGGACCTAAAAATTTGAAGGCCAAATACAAGACACAAGAGAAGCCCACAAAGGTAAATAAGAAAGAGAAAATTTAAGGGACTCATTAAGGTAAAAATGTCTATGTGTCTACCTGAAAAGAGGATTTCTGTAATTCTCATATTACTCTAAGTAGTAGAGAAGATAGAAGGAATTTACTCAGAAAGAGGATAGAAAAGTAAGCTGCTTATGATAACATGATGTATATGATGATATATGATGATATGATATATCATGTTATGATTTTATGTTATGTTATGATATGGAATTATATGTATGTATGATACAATATGTATGCATATGAATGACATGTAAAAACAATGAAAGACTGGAAGAGAGGGTTGCACTGAGAGAAAAAGGAAGGGAGAAAAAGAATGGGGTAAATTATATAACATAAAGAGTTGAAAAAAATCAAAACTGAAAAGGTAGGATAAGAGTGGTGATAGGCAATGCTTAAACATTACTCTCTTTGTAATTGGCTTAGAGAGGGAGAAACAAGTATACTCAGTAGAGCACAGAATTTTATCTTACTCTACAGGGAAATAGAAGAGGAACAAGACAAAGGAAGAGGGGGGTAATTGAAGGAAGGGGGAACGGAGCGGGGTTGACAAAAAGCAAAATATTGATAAGGAGGAATAGAGTGAAAGGGAATAAAACAGGATCCAAAGGGGATAATAAAATGGAGGGCAATACACAGTTAATTGTCATAACTCTTAACTTGAATGGAATAAATTTACACATTAAACAGAAGCAGATAACATGCTGGATAAAAAAACAGAATCCTACTATATATTGTTTACAAGAAACACATTTGAGGCAAGGTGATGCACAGAGATTTAAGGTAAAAGTTTAGAACAGAATATATCATGTATCTTCTAAAGTAAAAAAACAAAAACAAAAATAAAAAAACAGGGGTAGCAATCATGATACCAAACAAAGCCAAAGTAGAAATTGATCTGATTAAAAGAGATAAGGAAGGAAATTACATTTTGCTAAAAGGTATTATAAATAATGGAGTAATATCATTAATAAACATTTATGTACCAAATGGTATAGCATCTAGATTTTAAAAGAAAAATTGGAGGAGCTCAAGGAGGGAATAGAGAGTAAGACCATACTAGTGGGGGATCTTAACCTTCCCCTTTCAGAGCTAGATAAATCAAACTATAAAATACATAAGAAAGAAGTAATGGAAGGGAAGTAAATGAAATCCTAGAATAAATTTCTGGAGAAAACTGAACAGGGATAAAAAGGAATACATCTTCTCAGCAGTACATGGTACATATACAAAGATTGACCATGTACTAGGGCATAGAAATATCACAAAAAATGTAGAAAAGCAGAAATAATAAATGCCACTTTTCTAGATCATAATGCAATAAAAATTATAATTAGTAAAGGTACATAGAGAGGCAAATTAAAATTAATTGGAAACTAAATGATCTAATTCTTCAAAACAGGTAGGACAAAGAAGAAATCATAGAAACAATTATAGACCTCATTAAAGAGAATGATGATGAGGAGACATCATATCAAAACCTATGGGATAAAGCAAAAGCAATACTCAAGGGAAAATTTACATTCCTGAGTGCCTATACCAAAAAATAGAGAGGGTGGACGTCATTTAATTGGACTTGCAACTTTAAAAATTAGAAAAAGAACAAATTAAAAATCCCCAGATAAAAACTATATTGGAAATACTAAAAATTAAAAAGGAAATTAATCAAATTGAAAGTAAAAGGACTATTGAATTAATAAATAAGACTAGGAGCTAGTACTTTGCAAAAAACAAATAAAATTGATAAAGTACTACTCAATCTAATAAAAAAAGAAAGAAAGAAATCAGATAAACAGTATGAAAAATGAAAGGGGCAATCTTACTTCTAATTATCATGAAATTAAGGCAATTATTAACAACTACTTTGCACAATTATATGGCAATAAATATGACAATCTAGGTGAAATGGGTGAATATTTACAAAAATGTAAATTGCCGAGATTAACAAAAGAAGAAATAGAATTTTTAAACAATCCCATCTCAGAAAAAGAAATTGAACAAGACATCAAGGAACTTCCTAAGAAAAAATTCTTCAGGTTCAGATGAATTCACAAGTGAATTCTATCAAACATTTAAAGAAAAATGAATCCCAATACTATAGAAATTATTTGACAAAATAAGCAAAGAAGCTTTACCAAATTCCTTTTATGACATAAATATGGTACTGATTCCAAGGCCAGGCAGATAAAAAACTGATAAAGAAAACAACAGACCAGTCTCCTTAATGAATATAGATGCAAAAATATTAAATAGAATACTAGCAAAAAGATTCCAGAAAGTGATCACGAGGATTATCCACTATGATCAGGTGGGATTTATACCAGGATGGTTTAATATTAGGAAAACCATCCACATAATTGATCATATCAATAATCAAACCAACAAAAATCACATGATTATCTCAATAGATGTAGAAAAAACCTTTGACAAAATACTACACCCCTTCCTATTGAAAACACTAGAAACTATAGGAATAGAAGGGCCATTTCTCAAAATAATGAACAATAGGTATTTAAAACCATCAGCAAGTATCATCAGCAATAGGGACAAGTTAGAAGCCTTCCCAATTAGATCAGGAATAAAAGAAAGATGCCCATTATCACCTCCTTTATTCAATATTGTATTAGAAATTCTAGAGACTTCCGGTCAAGATGGCAGCACAGAAGCAGCAAAACTTCAGACCTTGGAAACCCTTCCTTACCAATGACACTCTGAGTGCTCCTAGGCCACCGAAATTCAAGCTGAACAACAGGATAGACCTGGGGAAACCTCCTCCAAGACCTGGATCAAAAGGTATGGCCCCCCAAAAGCCAGAACCCTATATCACTCGGATCTAAGGGGTAGGCAGAAGGAAGGTCCCAGAACCCATCCCCCACAATGCAGAGTGCTGAGCCCAGGGCAGCAGCAGGAACCTCAGGGCTCTGAGGACTCACCTTGAAAGCAACCTGAGCCAGTCTCTGGGGCGCCCAACACAGATGGCAGGGAAACAAAGAGAGAAGGGGGAAGCCTATAGCCCCCTGGCTGGGTCCTTCCATCTGAGTCTCAAGGGAGGTCCCAGCTTTAGGGCACCAGCTGAACCCAATCCCATCAGGAGCCCTCAGAGCTACTGAAAGGACAGAAACCTCAGGGCTGGCAAAGGGGTTGTTCCGAAAAGCTTACCTTGAAAGTAACTTGGGCCAGTCTCCAGGCATTCAACACAGATTGTGGAGGAGGAGGTTGTTTTTTTTTTTCCTTTGGTTCAGGGATCATTCAGCCCACACCAGCTGAACCTAATCCCACCAGGAGCCGTCAGAGCTTCTGAAAGAACAAAAACCTCAGGGCCAGTGAAGGGCTTACCTTGAAAACAAACTGGGCCAATATCCAGGCATTCAACACAGATTGTGCAGGAGGAGGTTTTTTGCTTCAGGGCTCATTCAGTCCAAACCAGCTGAACCTAATCCCATCAGGAGCCCTCAGAGCCCAGGCAAGCCACAACCCCCCACCCCCACCCCCTGGAGAGCAGGGTCTTCTGAAAAAACAGAAACCTAGAGGTAAAGTCAAGATGGCAGCCTAGAAGGAGCATAGACCTGGCAGCCTGGCCAGAGCTTTGGAGATCCTTCATATTTGTTTCAGCCATTCAGGAAGTTTAAAACTCAGAGTAAACCCAGCCCAACCAAGTTGAACTTAATCCCATCAAAAATCTCCAGAAGGCAGGGAAGCCCAGGCTGCCCACCAATCCTCGTTGACAGCTGGACATTAAGCCAATCAAAAGCCTCCAGAGGACAGGGAAGCTCAAACCCTCAACAACCCTCCCCAAGAGACTACACCAAGAGATCTTCTGTTAAAGCTCCAAGAGGGGAGACTGATAGAAGTTCCCAAAAAACAACAAAAAAAATGAGAGGAACAAGAGTACAGACAAATATAGGGAGTAAAGAAGGGGTGAATTTGAGCAAACAACAGAAAAAGAAGAAAGAAACTACAATAGACAGCTACTACTCACCAAATGGAACAGAGGGGGAGAGATCAGCAAACGATAAACCAGAAATCCCAGTGAATTGGATACAGGCTGTGGAAGAACTCAAAACACAACTAAGAGAGGCTGAAGACAATTGGGAAAAGAACTTAAAAATTAAGATAAGTCATCTGGAAACAGAGGCACTTGAACTAAAACAAGAAAATAGTGTCCTGAAAGCCAAAATCATCCAGCTGGAAAATGAGGCAAAGGAGATGAAAGATGAGGCAAAGGAGATGAAAGACGAGATAAAGAGGATGAAAGATGATCTTCAAAGAAACTCAGACCAGAAGGAAAAAGACAACCAAAAAGCCAAAGATGAAATCCAATCTTTAAGAACCAGACTAAAACAACTAGAATCAAGTGACCTCACAAGGCAGCAGGACACTATAAAACAAAACAAAAAGAATGAAAAAAATGAGGAAAATGTGAAGCATCTCATTCACAAAACAGACGATTTAGAAAATCGTTCAAGAAGAGACAATTTAAAAATAATTGGACTACCAGAAGACCACGATGAAAGAAAAAGCCTGGATATAATACTAGAGGAAATTATCCAAGAAAACTGTCCCAAAATCCTAGAACAAGAGGGGAAAGTGGAGATTGAAAGAATCCACAGATCACCGCCTGTATTTAATCCCCAACTGACAACACCAAGAAATGTTATAGCCAAATTCAAAAACAATCAGATGAAAGAACAGGTATTACAAGCTGCCAAGAAGAAACCATTCAGATACCATGGAAACATGGTGAGGATAACACATGATCTGTCTGCATCCACACTGAAGGACCGAAAGGCATGGAATATGATATTCTGGAAAGCAAGGGAACTAGGCCTACAGCCAAGAATAAAATACCCATCAAAACTGACTATATTCTTACAGGGGAAAGTATGGTCATTTAACACAACAGAAGAGTTCCAAGCATTCATAAATAAAAGACCAGACCTGAACAGAAAATTTGAAGTCCAACCACAGAACTCAAGAGAATCATGAAAAGGTAATTAAAAAAGAGGGGGGAAACAACAACAACAAAAAAGGTTTTTTTTTTTTAAAGAGACTCAATAAGTTAAAATGATATGTATCCCTATAAGAAAAGAGGTCATTGGCAACTCTTAAAAACTGTTGCTATCACCTAAGCAGCTAGAAGAACCACACTCAGAGGGAATAGTGACAAACTGTATAGGATTAAAGGACAAGACATAAATAGGTATATAGATATATGCATGCATAAATACATATACATGTGTATGTATATATATATACATGACTAAAGCTAAAAAAGAAAAGAGGTTATGACTAAAAGAAATGGGAAAAGAAACAAATGGGGGTAAATTTATATGTCACAAAGAAGCTCATGGCGGGAGGGGGGAGAACATCGATACACTGGAAGGGTAAAGAGGTTGGAGATAGGAAATACTCAACTCTTACATATTTTGAAACTGACCCAAAGAGGGAAGAACAATCCAATCCATTGGGGTAGAGAATAGATTTGCGCCCTATAGGGGAGTAGAAGGGTAAAAAACAGACTGGTGGGGAGGGAAGCAGTACAAGGGAGGGAGAGGGTGGGGGGGAATTTTAAAAACACTACAGGGGAAAATAAGGGCAGGAATAAGAAGGGAGGGGGGTAGAAAGAGAAATACAAGGGGGACTGATTTAAAGTAAATCATTGGACTAAAAGGTAGAGCTGAAGAAGAAAGGTTAGAATTAGGGAAGGATATCAAAATGCCAGGGAGTCCACAAATGACAATCATAACTTTGAACGTGAATGGGATGAACTCACCCATAAAACATAGACGAATAGCAGAATGGATTAGAATCCAAAACCCTACCATATGTTGTCTCCAAGAAACACACATGAGGCGGGTAGACACCCACAAGGTCAGAATTAAAGGATGGAGTAAGACCTTCTGGGCCTCAACTGACAGAAAGAAGGCAGGAGTGGCAATCATGATATCTGATAAAGCTAAAGCAAAAATAGACCTGATCAAAAGGGATAGGGAAGGTAATTATATTTTGTTAAAAGGGACTTTAGATAATGAGGAAATATCACTAATCAACATGTATGCACCAAATAATATAGCACCCAAATTTCTAATGGAGAAACTAGGAGAATTGAAGGAAGAAATAGACAGTAAAACCATATTAGTGGGAGACTTGAACCAACCATTATCAAATTTAAATAAATCAAATCAAAAAATAAATAAGAAAGAGGTAAAAGAAGTGAATGAAATCTTAGAAAAATTAGAATGAATAGACATATGGAGAAAAATAAATAGGGATAAAAAGGAATACACCTTCTTCTCAGCACCACATGGCACATTCACAAAGATTGACCATACATTAGGTCGCAGAAACATGGCACACAAATGCAGAAAAGCAGAAATAATAAATGCAGCCTTTTCAGACCACAAGGCAATAAAAATAACGATCAGTAATGGACATGGAAAACCAAATCAAAAACTAATTGGAAACTAAACAATATGATACTCCAAAATCGTTTAGTTAGAGAAGAAATCATAGAAACAATTAATAATTTCATCGAGGAAAATGACAATGGCGAGACATCCTTTCAAACCTTTTGGGATGCAGCCAAAGCAGTAATCAGAGGTAAATTCATATCCCTGAGTGCATATATTAACAAACTACGGAGAGCAGAGATCAATCAATTGGAAATGCAAATAAAAAAACTCGAAAGAGACCAAATTAAAACCCCCCAGCAGAAAACCAAACTAGAAATGCTAAAAATTAAGGGAGAAATTAATAAAATTGAAAGTGATAGAACTATTGATTTAATAAATAAGACAAGAAGCTGGTACTTTGAAAAAACAAACAAAATAGACAAAGTACTGGTCAATCTAATTAAAAAAAGGAAGGAAGAAAAGCAAATTAACAGCATCAAAGATGAAAAGGGGGACATCACCTCTGATGAAGAGGAAATTAAGGCAATCATTAGAAATTACTTTGCCCAATTATATGACAATAAATATACCAATTTAAGTGATATGAATGAATATATACAAAAATACAAACTGCCTCGACTAACAGAAGAAGAAATAGAATTCTTAAATAATCCCATATCAGAAAATGAAATCCAACAGGCTATTAAAGAACTTCCTAAGAAAAAATCCCCAGGGCCTGATGGATTCACCAGTGAATTCTATCAAACATTCAGAGAACAGTTAATCCCAATACTATACAAACTATTTGACATAATAAGCAAAGAGGGAGTTCTACCAAACTCCTTTTATGACACAAACATGGTACTAATTCCAAAGCCAGGCAGGCCAAAAACAGAGAAAGAAAACTATAGACCAATCTCCCTAATGAATATAGATGCAAAAATCTTAAATAGGATACTAGCAAAAAGACTTCAGCAAGTGATCAGAAGGATCATTCACCATGATCAAGTAGGATTCATACCAGGGATGCAGGGCTGGTTCAATATTAGGAAAACCATCCACATAATTGACCACATCAACAAGCAAACTAGCAAGAACCACATGATTATCTCAATAGATGCAGAAAAAGCCTTTGATAAAATACAACACCCATTCCTATTAAAAACACTAGAAAGCATAGGAATAGAAGGGTCATTCCTAAAAATAATAAACAGTATATATCTAAAACCATCAGCTAATATCATCTGCAATGGGGATAAACTAGGTGCATTCCCAATAAGATCAGGAGTGAAACAAGGATGCCCATTATCACCTCTACTATTTGACATTGTACTAGAAACACTAGCAGTAGCAATTAGAGAAGAAAAAGAAATTGAAGGTATCAAAATAGGCAAGGAGGAAACCAAGTTATCACTCTTTGCAGATGACATGATGGCCTACTTAAAGAATCCTAGAGATTCAACCAAAAAGCTAATTGAAATAATCAACAACTTTAGCAAAGCTGCAGGATACAAAATAAACCCACATAAGTCATCAGCTTTTCTATATATCTCCAACACAGCTCAGCAGCAAAAACTAGAAAGAGAAATCCCATTCAAAATCACCTTAGACAAAATAAAATACCTAGGAATCTATCTCCTGAGACAAACACAGGATCTATATGAACACAACTACAAAACACTCTCCACACAACTAAAACTAGACTTGAGCAATTGGAAAAACATTAACTGCTCATGGGTAGGACGAGCCAATATAATAAAAATGACCATCCTACCCAAACTTATTTATCTATTTAGTGCCATACCCATGGAACTCCCAAAAAATTTCTTTACTGATTTGGAAAAAACCATAACAAAGTTCATTTGGAATAACAAAAGATCAAGGATATCCAGGGAAATATTAAAAAAAAAAAACACGTATGATGGGGGCCTTGCAGTCCCAGACCTAAAACTATATTACAAAGCAGAGGTCATCAAAACAATTTGGTACTGGCTAAGAGACAGAAAGGAGGATCAGTGGAATAGACTGGGGGCAAGCAACCTCAGGAAGACAGTATATGATAAACCCAAAGATCCCAGCTTTTGGGAAAAAATCCACTATTCGACAAAAACTGCTGGGAAAATTGGAAGATAGTGTGGGAGAGATTAGGAATTGATCAACACCTCACACCCTACACCAAGATAAATTCAAAATGGGTGAATGACTTAAACATAAAGAAGGAAACCATAAGTAAATTGGGTAAACACAGAATAGTATACATGTCAGACCTTTGGGAGGGGAAAGACTTTAAAACCAAGCAAGACATAGAAAGAATCACAAAATGTAAAATAAATAATTTCGACTACATCAAATTAAAAGGCTTTTGTACAAACAAAACCAATGTAACTAAAATCAGAAGGGAAACAACAAATTGGGAAAAAATCTTCATAGAAACCTCTGACAAAGGTTTAATTACTCAAATTTATAAAGAGCTAAATCAGTTGAGCAAAAATCCAAGCCATTCTCCAATTGATAAATGGGCAAGGGACATGGATAGGCAGTTTTCAGGTAAAGAAATCAAAACTATTAATAAGCACATGAAGAAGTGTTCTAACTCTCTTATAATCAGAGAGATGCAAATAAAAACAACTCTGAGGTATCACCTCACACCTAGCAGATTGGCTAACATGACAGTTATGGAAAGTAATGAATGCTGGAGGGGATGTGGCAAAGTAGGGACATTAATTCATTGCTGGTGGAGTTGTGAACTGATCCAGCCATTCTGCAGGGCAATTTGGAACTATGCACAAAGGGTGATAAAAGAATATCTACCCTTTGATCCAGCCATAGCACTGCTGGGTCTGTACCCCAAAGAGATAATGGACACAAAGACTTGTACAAAAATATTCATAGCTGCGCTCTTTGTGGTGGCCCAAAACTGGAAAACGAGGGGATGCCCATCAATTGGGGAATGGCTGAACAAACTGTGGTATATGTTGGTGATGGAATACTATTGTGCTAAAAGGAATAATAAAGTGGAGAAGTTCCATGGAGACTGGAACAACCTCCAGGAAGTGATGCAGAGCGAGAGGAGCAGAACCAGGAGAATATTGTACACAGAGACAAACACACTGTGGTATAATTGAACGTATTGGACTTCTCCATTAGTGGCGGTGTAATGTCCCTGCACAATCTGCAGGGATCTAGGAGAAAAAAACATTATTCATAAGCAGAGGATAAACTGTGGGAGTAGAAACACCGAGGAAAAGCAACTGCCTGACTACAGTGGTTGAGGGGACATGACAGAGGAGAGACTCTAAATGAACACTCTAATGCAAATACCAACAACATGGAAATGGGTTTGAATCAAGAACACATGTGATACCCAGTGGAATCACTCGTCGGCTACGGGGGGGAGGAAAAGAAAATGATTTTTGTCTTTAATGAATAATGCATGGAAATGATCAAATAAAATACTATAAAAAAAAAGAATAAGAAAGACCTGAGAACTCTAACTTTGACAATAATTAGCTGTGTGACCTGAGGCAAGTTGCTTAGCCTTTGGGTGCCTTAGGCAATGGCCCAGTATTTAATCTATGAAGTAATAGGTAAAACTAATCATGGTGGGAGGATTTCATAGGTCATGGATCTAGAGCTGGAAGGGACCTCAGAAGATTCCCTCCCCCACTCCCCTGTAACTCTACCTCCCCCATTATGAGGAAAATGAGGCTCTTGAAGCTTTGTTAAGTTGCCCAAGGTCACAGGTATTTCCAGCACTAGGAGATCACAAATCCTTCATGTATCATCATATAACTGAACTACTTACAAATGTACATTATGCTGTTATATTTAAATAGAGATTCACAAATGTTATGCAAACCATGTATAATAATAAATTATAGAAATTAAAGACAATCAGTGAGATTGTTCTCTCTCACTAATTTTTCTATTCTTAGAGCAAAAGATGTGACTGCAAGACATAAAGCAGACAGCAATTGATTGCTTTGCTTTGATTTCATTATTGTCAAAATGGCTTCTCGTTGACAATTTGAAAAGCAATTAACTAAGAAGTCTTTAGAAGTGGTTTTTCAAATACTTCTTTAAATAACTCATTTGGCATTTAATTTCAAGCAATTTTTCCTAAAAAAATGGGATAACATTTTCTAATTGTGAATGTTTGGCCTTCAAATGTTAAAAAAGATTGGTGGTTTTGTCTTTTGTTTGACAAAACATCTTCGCAAACAACACCCTGGAATCTTGGCAAACTTTCCTGTATTTAGGCCAGCCTATGAACCCAATTTCTAAATAATCAGCACCATACAACTCCAGACGAGGCTTAATCTTGTATTCTTTTCAGGTGATGTTCAAAGTTCAAATTTACAGACAAATGTTAAGCATTTGATTCACTGTTACTTGAGGGGCAGAAGCCAACTGATTGTCTTTTTGGTACTTTAAGTCTCTTAGTATTTATCTAAATCAATGTTTTTCTGTTTCGAGAGTCTTTGGCGTACTGAGTAGAAAGATGTTCTGCATGAAGATTTATAAGAAGAGATTCATACAGAAATTATATGTAATTTGCCCAAGAATGTACACCCAGGAGTTCATGCCTCCTTATGTGTATTGAAGTAAATGAATCAAAACACTAAAATAATTTAAAATAATTATATGATGCTAATAAAGATGACTATTTCCCAAAACCTGAGCATTAGGAATTGATTAAAAAATGTGAAGTTTGTGGAAGACAAAATGATCCCTTCCTCCCCCGAGATGTGCAATTGCCAGGATTTTCTGCCTCCCAAATTAATTTAGATTTAGGAATTGTTCACGTGGATCACATCTACTTAGAATGCTATTCACCATAGTCATCTAGAGTTAGTTTATTTTGCTTTGGGTCTTCCTTTTTTATAGATTTTTTTAAATTGAGGGCCCTTGGTGTTTAAAAAAATGCATTTGTTTTGAAGCAATAGTTGGGGGAAAAAATAATATAGTCTTCTACTCCATTTGACATCCTTGAGAAGTATACTTTTAGCCTCTGCTCTCAAATCTAAAGGAAGATAACAATAATCTGCATTTATCAGATTCTTTAAAGCTTACAAACTTTTTTCCTGACAACCTTCCTAAGGAAATGATCCCATGATCTTGTCAATAGTTAATAATAGGGATGAGTCTAACCCAGAGATCCTAACTGTAACTCCAATCACTCAAATTCTCAACTTAAGAATTCTCCTTGACTCTCTACTGTCCTTCACCCATTCCACATTGAATAAATTATCATTTTCTGTTCTACTTCCACAAAATCCTTTACATCTCTCTATTCAGCCACAAGCTTAGTTTAGACTCATCACCATGTCTCAGCTGAAGTATTATATTAACCTCCTATTTGGCTTCTTTGCCTCCCTGTTTCTCCATTCTTCTCATCATCCTCCATCCAGGGGATATAGTACATGGTATTTGTTAGGTGCTCAATAAATACTTGTTATTTTAGGGTTTTTGTGTGTGTGTCTGACTCTTCATGATCACAATTAGTATTTTCTTGGCAAAGATACTGGATTAGTTTGCCATTTTCTTTTCTAGCTCATTTTATAGATGAGGAAACTGAGGCAGACAGGGTTAAATGACTTGCCCAGCCTCATATCACAAGTACATGTCTGAAACCAGTTTTGAACTCAGGAAAGTGAGTCTTCCTGATTCAGGGCCTGAAACTCAATCTACTGGACCACCTTGCTTCTGCCAGCACTAATGAACTGAATTAAATTGGTTTGAATCAAATTTAATCCTATTTCCTTATCCGACAGATAAGGAAACTAATAGCACTTACAATCCATACAAAAAAATCTCATTATATGTTGCCTTATATTATGTATTAATCTTGTAATGAACATGAAACCTATCTTTCCAATGCAAATGAAGTTCCCTGAGGGGAAAAATCTCTTTAATTTATTTTGTACCCCTCTTGCAACATTTCTCTCCACCCACCCTAGTACAAAGAACAGATTAAACACTGACTATTTTCTTGGGGAGTACTAATGGCCATTTCGCCACTGTGTTTTCTGTGAGACTATGCATGACCCTTAGTTTAAAAAATCTTAGTCATAAAAAACTGAACCCAGCAAAGAAGTCTCCCCATTCAAACTAGAGGACTGAGCTAGAAATGGCATTCGTTATCAACTTGCCATCTTGCAAAATGCCACTGAATAGACTTCTCTTTGTATCAGTAGATTTGGGGCATCCCAAACATTTCCTAAGAGTCTTGTGGATTTAGGCACTGCCCACAGCAAAAGCTCAGCCTATCCTTAGTGGTCAACAGTGGAGTCTACAAAGCTCCGCACGGTCTTCCTCTTTGTTAATGTTGAGGTATTTTTCTTGGTATGCACAAATAAACATTCATGGAGTGTAGAGAAACATATGGAGACAGAGACGCTTTCCTGTAGGAGAGATGGCACTTAGGTTGTTACAGAGGCTGCCAAGATAAACCAAATGAAGAATTAGACTCCAAGATCCCTAAAAGCAGAGAGTCTTCTGGGAGAAAGGATGCCAGATGAGCTTTGTGGCAATGGAAGGAAGCACCTCTAAGCTGGGACGCACAGACTTGCAGATCCTTAAAGTTGGGTACAGATGACTGAGGGGATGAACCGGTTCTTATTCATCATGTAAAAAATAAAAATGAAAGTGTTCAGCAAACCAAAGATTGCTTTATGAAAGGCTAAGTTCTATTTTCTGTTTTAGAGACATAAAATCAGTCAGGGCGAAAGAATAGAAAGGATCCTTTGTGTAAACTCTCCTGCTAAGTTCCTTGGGTCACAGAGAATCGTTGCTCTTACCTCCTTGGTCTCCTAAATGGGCTCTGGTCCCTACCTTTCTCTGAGATCTGCTGATGCTTTGGAACATGTTGCTATTATAACAATCATGAAAAGAACATCAAATGACTCCCTTTCGTAGAGCACCTTTAGTCTCCCTTGGTTACACCATCAGCTGTGGGGCAGGCAGGATGTCAGATGAAGCTTAAGTGTGGTCCCTATCCTCTGGCCTCACATCCATTTGGCAGCAATAATTTTGTTCTGTGGGACTAAGTGGCCAATTGTGTAGTTATGTCATTGCAGATGCTTTTATCCACAAAGTCTTCATGGGTGGTTAATTGGGGGCTCGCAATTGAGCAAGAAGGGGGGGTGGGAGGGAAGAGGTCAATCAGTGTCCCTTT
This sequence comes from Monodelphis domestica, assembly GCF_027887165.1. Taxonomy (NCBI): domain Eukaryota; kingdom Metazoa; phylum Chordata; class Mammalia; order Didelphimorphia; family Didelphidae; genus Monodelphis; species Monodelphis domestica. Next base: position 498,069,386 of record NC_077229.1, on the reverse strand, counting down.
GAAAACTGGGCTTAAAAGTACTAGTTAGTGTTAAGGAGAAACATAGTTACCATGGCAGAGAGGAATTAAATAGGAAGATATTTGGGGAAGCTCTGTAGGAAAATGGAGTGAATTTAAATGGGTAAAAGTCATGGTACAAATGGAATGAGTTTCTGATGTTTAAATTGAGCACAACCAAAGCCAATGCTTATGTCACCCAGATGGAGAGAATGTTGTTTGTTCTGTCCAAATGTTTGGATGAGCCTAAGGAAACATATGGTTGGAAGCATCTCTTGCTTAAATACCCCCTTCAAGACCAGCGCTTTAATCAGGTAGAGAAAGTGGGAACCCAGAACAAGAGAATGGGTCCATATGTTGAACCAAGGAACCAATTCCTTTGGCCACTGCAAATGAAATGGGGAGAGGACCAGCCTGAGCATCAGGACATGATAAGAAGGGAAAGAACATTTGAAGCTAGACGCAAAGGATCTTATTCCAGATCCTGGCTTTTCTACTAATTCCCTGGGCAAGTCTCTACTTCTGGGAATCTCAGTTTCCTCCTCTGTAAAATGAGATGAGCAAAATATGTGTGAGGGGGAATTTGGTTTGGTCATTCCAGTCATGTTTGACCAAATGGGGTTTTCTTGGCAAAGAACTGGAGTGGTTTGTCATTTCCTTCTCCAGTTCACTTGACAGATGAAGACTTAGACTTGCCCAGGGTTACACAGCTAGTAAGCGTCTGAGGCCAAAGTTGAACTCAAGTCTTCCTGATTTCAGGCCTGATACTCTGCACCACCGAGCAGTCCCCATGAGGGAGAATGATATAAAATTCCTTTTAGGTCTGAAATTCCTCATCAGGATAATTCTGGATCAAGATCATGACCTGTGACCTTTGATGGCTATTTCTACTACTGGCAATTGGACAAATAAAAAAAAAAATGAGAATCATTCTTTCCATCCTATTAGTCAAAAATTTTGTCTGTTGGGGGCAGCTGGGTAGCTCAGTGGATTGAGAGCCAGGCCTAGAGACAGGAGTTCCTAGGTTCAAATCTGCCCTCAGACACTTCCTAGCTATGTTACCCTGGGCAAGTCACTTGACCCCCATTGCCTAGCCCTTTCCACTCTTCTGCCTTGGAACCAATACACAGTATTTATTCTAAGATGTAAGGAAAGAATTTAAATTTTTTTGTTTGTTTGTTATAAGGAATTCTAAAGGGAGAGAATACTTGTACTTGGGAGTTTTAATCAAAAAGATTTAATATTAGGTAGCAACGTTTAAGGAACTTGAAATATTATTAGAAATGTTAGCTCTTTGTTGCAAATATTGTACTGACGTTATTTGGGAAAAGAAGGAAATTTTAAGGCTTTAAATACAAGACTAAGACCCATTAAGGTTTGTAGGTTTTATTTTAGAGAAGCTGCAATGCTCCTGGGGTTGATGCAATCAATGCAAAGTCATAACCTGTAGGGGAAGATATTTGGGAGACCTCCCACTTGGACTTTGTACTAGACATATTTCATAATAGGGACAAAGAAATAACTTTGTCAAATATCTCTTTGTTTTATATCTTGCTTGAAATTACATTTTAGAATCATCTAACACAGCCATCTCTGTTACTATATCTTTTAAGGAATAAAATATATGATTTTAACCTTGTTAGAAAGGAACATTTAAGGTGTTATTTTGCTCCACCAAATGAAATGCTTAAAAACAAAACAGAAAAGCAAAACCAAGCATGATAAGGTGATATTAAATGTTAGAAAAGGTCAAATCATTTTTCTAACCCAATGTGTTATTGGTTGGTGTCCCCTGAGGATATACCATTTATTAGGACAAGATGATGATTCTAGGTAAAAAGAGTGGAGTAAGATTCTTAAGTAAGAAGGCATTCCAAAGATTCCCAGTTCATGTGATGACTGGCATATTCCTGTGCAGAGGAGAATTGGTGGGGGGTGGTGGGGAATCTCACCCTTTTTCAAATATCTTCTAAATTAGGAAAAGAGTAAATACTTACATATAGATAGGGGAGAGATATCTAGTAGGGGCCGAGTATTCTATGGCAAAAGGGGTACAGAGCACAACAAGATATTGGTAAGATAGAAAATATATATTTTAGTCTTCTTTCCCTTTCATTATTTCAGCTTCTCTCTTTCCTATGAATCTTCAGTTTTTCCCACATGCAAACATCATTTGGAATGTGCATTTATGTATGTGTCACCCTTTCCTTTGCACATGAATATGTCAGTCATCACATGTTCCCTGACACTTCATTTTCAAAACATATATTCTCCACAGTGGCCATGAGAAAACCATAGTCCTTTCATCTAAAGATGATGCAGCAATTAGTTCAAGTGCTCCCCTGCCTGCCTTCCATCTGCCTCTTTCCTTGGCTGCTTTTGCCAGGCCTTCCTCACTTGTTAATTGTCCTCATTCTTCTCTTAACCAAAGAGGGATTTATGGTACTAACAGGGAAGCTATTCTGGGCTCCCTACCGTACAGTACTTTGCTTGTAGAAGAAAATAATGAGAAAGAAACTCTACTAATGTGATCAAGAGAGAGCATTGAAAGATGGTGTAATTTGCTGAATTCACCTTGGGACAACTGGAATGACTAACACGTCTTATGCCAAGTTTAAAGGGGCATCAAGCTAGCACTGGAAGGGACCTTAGAGGGCACCAAATCCACTCCCATCATTTTACATATGAGAAAATTGGATGACAAAGACCTTGTTGACTTGCTCAGGGTCTTGGATCAACACCTGAACCAATATTTGAACCCAGGTCCTCTTGGGTCCAAGTTTAGCACTACATATTATATCACACTAGTCCTGCACAGTCTGCATTTGTCATTAGGGAAGCCCAAAGTCTTAAGTTCTAATAATGGGATAAATGGAAGCATATGGATGAAAAAAATTCCAAAATTAAAATCAGGATAGGAGACTACAGGGAGGAGAGGCAGTGGTGAGGAAAAGGAAAGAAAATTCAGTTACATCTTTGAAAAATTTCCTGTAGTAGATGATCATTTAAGTTCTCCTAATTTCCATCCCTGCTCTAACTCAATACAGGACAAGGGCTTCTCTGAGAGATGCTTTATTAGCTTCTGGTGACTTTCCGAAGTATTCCTACTAGGAATAGCCTAGGAAGGGGACAGTGAATCCCACACATATTAATCTACTAGAAGTTGATTGCATTTAGCAATTTGGTGATTTGGGGAGAACACTAGGTAGGCAGATGTCCATGCCCAAAATGAATATCTTCCTTGGACTGGGGATAATGGAAGAATAGGCTAGGGGGGGAAAAAAAAAGGATAGAATGCCCATGGCAGATCCTTAGAGGAGAAAAGACGCCACAAAATGCAGGAAATGAAAATGATATAAAAATCTGAGCCAAGGATTGGCAGAGTTAAGACCCATGAAAAGCTTGGCTTAAGAGAGAGAGTTTTCACAGCAGAGGAATTGGAAGGAACAGCCGGGTTGGGTTCACAAGAAGTTGATCAGGACCAGATTTCTGGATATATTTATCTCTCATGATGAGCTAAAGTGACTCCCCATCCTTGGTATGCTGCTGTCATGGAAACTGACATTATATTTGAAGTTTTAGCTCTCAGACCCACCCCACATCCCATGGTCTTTTTCTGTGTGTGTATAAATATATATTAATTATAGCATAAGTCCCAAAACACTGCCTAAAGGAACAGGTCATGAGGTTGGAAAGAACACTCATATACTTTGACACTTAGATAGCAACTCATCTATCATCTTAATTCATAACTTATAGAATACTTTAGGATTAAAATAACATTTTCCTCCAAATAACCTAGTGTTCCCATTTTACAGATGAGTCCCAGACTAGTCTCAAAGCTTGAAAATGCCACAACTAGAATGTAAACACAAGCTTTGTGCCTCTTGGTCTAGTATACTTTCGAGTAGTCCCTACTACTATTCTCCTGTGGCTGGGCAGAGCCTTATCTTTTCCCAAATTTCTCTTTAAAAAATCCAGCACAGCAGCTTCCTCAGCCTCCCTTGAGTGATGAGTTCCAGTGTCAAACCACCCACCAGATGGGAGAAGAAAGAGGAGGTCATCAATTTTGTTCTTAGTTCTGCTTTACGAGAAAGAATGCCAACTATTTCAACACCAGCATTGGCCAGTCAAATATCAAATTTGACTGTTTTTGCCTTTCAGTGCAATATTCACAGGGAAGCACTCCTCTTTCTTTGGTGATTTAAGGGGGCTATAGATAGAGCAGACCCTACTGGGATTTTTCCTGAAGACAAGATTTCCTCACCTCCTTTCTTGAAGACCTCCTGGGTTGACTAATTTAATCATTCATCAGGGCTTACTACGTGGAAACCATGTGAGGAAATAAATATATGTGCACGACAAGTTCCTGCCATGGAGAAAATTACAATCTGGTAGAGGAGATTAAACAAGTGCACAGATGACTAAAATAGAAGGCAGAATGTGATAAAACAACAGTGAAGAAACCCCAAAGGAGGAGAAAATGTGCTTCACATGGATTTGTTTAACATTTTAGTTTTAATCAAACTTGAGACATTCTTTTAGCTCTTGACACGTTTGAGCTACAGAATTTTTTGTTTCTGCTGTCAGAATACATGAGATCTTTGTGATTTTATAGACATTTAAGGATTTGAAATCATATTTTCCCCTCCTTCTCTTTTGTCTTTCCTCTCCCTCTCCATCTCTCCCTGCTTTCCTGTTTTCCCTGCTTACATGAATTTTATCTTTATACTTCTCCGTGAATGAGAATTACATTGTCTACCAGTCACCAGAGAGTCACGGTAGTGATGGGAGAAGCGGGATCTTTCTTCATCCTCAGCCTATCATCAGTAGCTTCACTTCTAAAATAGGGTGGAAAAGGTCAGATTAGATGAAGCAAGCATTGCTTTGGCTATTCATGTCACAGACATAATCTACTGGAGTTTAGAAGGGCCTCTACTTATTTTAGGGCTCCTCACTTAGATTAGGAAATGATGTCCCGTGAGAAATCATAATGACATGTCTGACCCACCTATTGGCATTCATTTGTCTCTGGGATTCTTGATATTTCTTATTTGACTTATAGACTAAAGAAGCCTGGGAAAGCTTAGCTTAACATCTGAATTCCAAGATTATTTTGAGCTGTCATAGTAGATTATTTTAGACAGGTTTTAATTTGAATTTTAAAGCTTAATCAGTTTCCCTAGAACTTGGGGAAGTACCCTAAAACTGGATGTCACACAGAAAAACTTTAAAATCCTAAATCAGATCAGAGTTTAGGAGACTATCATCAGTCAATCAGTCATTCAACAAATATTTATTAAATGCTTCCTGTGTGCCAGACACCAGGCTGGGTGCTAGGTAAACAAAGAAAGGCAAAAGAATGCTATCATTGCCCTCAAAGAGTTTACATTCTAGTAGGAGAGATAATATGGGAAACAACTATGTAAATACCAGCTAGATAAATATAAAAAAGATGTACACGCACACACACACACACACACACACACACACACACACACACACGCATGCACGCACACACTCACTGTAAATGAAAGGTAGTTTCTTTAATTGTTTTTGCTTCTCATCCTCAAAAAGAAATCAGTCTGAAAATAGTTTCCAAATAAGTTCCAAGCAGATCTGTCCTCCCCACTGATTTTTTGCATGGAGTACAAGAGCATGGGAAAACTGATCGCACAAAGAACAGTGACCAGCTATTGTTCTCAATTGAGAACAGAATGAGAGGAAATGGATTTAAGCTGCAGCCCAAGATATTTAGGCAGCAATGTACCCAGGGCAGGCAATATGTGCAGGGCAGTTTGTCCCAGACCCAACTTGCCATGAGCAACCAGGAAAGGGCATGGGGGATAATTAAGGTTGTTATGGGAGGGAAAAGTACATCAAATTATTGGTGTAGCAATAGCTCTTAACATTTCTGGATTTGGATTAGACTTAAGGAAGAATTTCCTGATGGAAACCATGGACAAATGTGAAAATGGAATCATCAGAGTGCTTTTAGAACCTCCATTTCTGGAAGTCTTTTAAAATGGTTTTGGAAACTGTTTTGCCCAGCCATTCGTTCAACATATTTTACTGCATGCCTACAAGATGCTAAGCACTGGAGGGAATCAAGAAGTATGGCTCTTCCCCTCCAGGAGCTCAGTTCTACCCACACAGAAAGTCCAAGTCAAGGAGGGAATAGAGTCAACATCAGAAACCCAAAGAAGCCTCCACATTGCAAGTGGATAAGATAAGAAGGACTACTACAATAGGAGCCCAAAAGGAAGCTGGGTCAGGCTAAACAAAAGAAGGAAAGTCAGTCCTAAGAAATAACAGAAATAATGGTGAGAACCTTATCAGGTCAAATAGGATGAGGGGAAGTTTGCACATGGGAGAAAGTCCAGGGCTGTGCTGAAAAAATATTTAACAATCAGCTCACTGGGGGAGTGGGGGAGATCTCTTTCTAGACAGGACACATTTTAAAGTTTAATCTGCATTATTGATTTTTCCCAATATTTTCCTACATAGAAAATCAATAAAAAGATAAATCTAGTCCTGATTCTAGTATTTTTCTATTTCCAAGGTGTAAAAAAATTCTTACACTGAAAATTTAGCAGTTGGCTCTCAGGAGTTAGTTTAAATTGGCTCTAGAACACCTTTAGAAGTAAACCATTTTCTAAAATAAAGACATTAAGGGAAAAAATAAAACAAAGCAAAAAGGAACAAAAATAAAACCAACCGCCAGAAAATAAGACCTCCTGTCCAAGGACTGCTAAGGAAACAGGTTGATGGATATGCTGAGAATACTGAGGATACTCAGAGAAGCAGGTGTCAGGATGGAGACACAGCAGTCACTGGCTACTCTCCATGGGGTAGCTGCCCATAATTCTTCCCCAGGGCTATTTCTTAGGAACAGGTGCTTAAGGCAGTGTTAGAGTCAAGTCTGACACCAGTGGTCCTTTTTCTGGCCCATTTAATTCTGGGGAAACCAGAACCATTGGATTGTGGCATAATAGTGGACTAAGGCTAAGAAAATTAAGATCGTTAACAAAGCTGAAAATTTCTTGGTATTAGAAATCTGTTTTTGCATCCCTGGAGTAGCTCTGTGACTTTAAGAATGCAATTGAATTTTTGCAGGTCTCAGTTTCCTCATCTGAAAAATGAAAGAGTTGGACCAGATGACCATGATAAAACCCTCCTTTGGCTCTACATCTAAATTCTCTCATCTCTAATCTTGGGATTCCATTCCCTTTCATTCTGTGTATGAATGATTATACTTTCTTTTTCTTTCTGTAAATCATAGAGTCCAGTGAGCTCATCCTTTCTGTTTGTATTGTATAGACCAGTGACCCAAGGGCTAGGGACCCATTCTGCCTTATTGATCAATGAATGATAAAAATAAATTTGGAGCTGTCCAGTTTTGGAAAGTGAGAGGGGGTAAACATGGGACCTAAATGACCTAAGACTTTCTTTGCTAAATAGCCTAAGTCCAGCAGCCTAAATTTCTTTAAATTTCTAAAATTTCTTTAGCTGATTAGTAAAGTGGATAGAGCTCAAGTACTTAAGTCAGGAAAACCTGAGTTCATATCCAGCCTCAGACACTTACTGTGAGACCCAAGACAAGTCACTTAACCTTCGATTACCTCAGCTTCCTCAACTGTAAGATGTATGTCAAAATAGCACGTACTTGCCAGAGATCATATTTGTTCAGCATGGTAGGTGTTTAATAAATCCTTATTTTCTTTTCCTAGAGAGGAAGTGCTGAGCCAGGAAAATAGTCTGGAATAGTTAAATAACAATGCAGTCAACCTCCCAATTAGGAGATTAATAACTAAAATTAAATCTCATCTTGATAACTGGATGTGCATTAATGAGGCCACAATGCTCCCCCCTACTCCGCTCTTGCTAGAGCTCTTGTGGCCAGAAGAGTATTTGAGAGTCTAGTAAGCTCAGATTTTACAACTCAAAGCTCTTTCTAGAGAGTAGTTTGCATCAGAGAGTTAGTGAACTTATCCTGTATGAGATGGTTGCTATGGAAATAATGGAAAGTAAATTCAATTTTATGCTATATTCAGTTAGGTTATTAATAGGGTGGGAATAAGGTTTGAGGGAAGAGGGAGGTACTTGGGGGCTAGTTAATAAATAGGCTATGAAATCTCTGTGTAACTAGGGGGGAAAAAGGAAATGATGGGATTTCATACTTGCAAATATATAGATTCTCTGAAGAGTAGAAGAGTAAAATATGGAGAGCACTGGTTAAAAGTAAAAAAATACAAAGGAAGGTGGCCTTGCAGTCCCAGATCTCAAACTATATTACAAATCAGCAGTCATCAAAACAATTTGGTACTGGCTAAGAGACAGAAAGGAGGATCAGTGGAATAGACTTGGGATAAATGACCTCAGTAAGACAATCTTTGAAAAACCCAAAGACCCAAATCCAGTATTTGATAAAAACTGCTGGGAAAATTGGAAGACAGTGTAGGAGAGATTAGGTTTGGATCAACACCTCACACCCTACACCAAGATAAACTCAGAATGGATGAATGACGTGAATATAAAGAAGGAAACTATAAGTAAATTAGGTGAACTCAGAATAGTATACATGTCAGAACTTTGGGAAGGGAAAGATTTTAAAACCAAGCAAGACTTAGAAAGAGTCACAAAATGCAAAATAAATAATTTTGATTACATCAAATTAAAAAGGTTTTGTACAAACAAAACCAATGTAACTAAAATTAGAAGGAAAGCAACAAATTGGGAAACAATCTTCATAACAAAATCCTCTGACAAAGGTCTAATTACTCAAATCTATAAAGAGCTAAACCAGTTGTACAAAAAATCAAGCCATTCTCCAATTGAAGAATGGGCAAGGAGCATGAATAGGCAATTTTCAGTTAAAGAAATCAAGACTATTAATAAGCACATGAAAAAGTGTTCTAAATCTCTTATAATCAGAGAGATGCAAATCAAAACAACTCTGAGGTATCACCTCACACCTAGCAGATTGTTCAACATGACAGCAAAGGAAAGTAATGAATGCTGGAGGGGATGTGGCAAAGTAGGGACATTAATGAATTGCTGGTGGAGTTGTGAATTGATCCAACCATTCTGGAGGGCAATTTGGAACTATGTCCAAAAGGTGATAAAAGACTGTCTGCCTTTTGATTCAGCCATAGCACTGCTGGGCTTGGACCCCAAAGAGATAATAAGGAAAAAGACTTGTATAAGAATATTCATAGCTGCGCTCTTTGTGGTGGCCAAAAATTGGAAAATGAGGGGATGCCTTTCAATTGGGGAATGGCTGAACAAATTGTGGTATATGTTGGTGATAGAATACTACTGTGCTCAAGGGAATAATAAAGTGGAGGAATTCCATGGAGACTGGAACAACCTCCAGGAAGTGATGCAGAGTGAGAGGAGCAGAACCAGGAGAACATTGTACACAGAGACTGACACATTGTGGTACAAGAGAACGTAAGGACTTCTCCAGTAATGGCTTTACAATGTCCCTGAACAACCTGCAGCGATCTATGAGGGGAAAAAAAAAACAACAACTATCCTCAAGCAGAGGACAAACTGAGGGAGTAAAAACACTGGGGGAAAAAAGCAACTGCTTGACTACAGAGGTTGAGGGGACATGATCGAGGAGAGATGCTAAATGAGCACCCTAATGCAAATACCAACAACAAGGAAATGGGTTCAGAGGAAGGACACATGTGATACCCAGACGAATCGCATGTTGGCTACGGAAGGGAGGGGGGGTTTGGGGGGGAGGAAAAGAAAATGATCTGTTTCCAATGAACAATGTATGAAAATGACCAATAAAATAATGTTTAAAAAAAAAAGTAAATAGATGTGAGGCAGCTGGGTGGCTTAGTGGATAGAAAGCCAGGTCCATACACAGGAGGTCCTGGGCTCAAATCTGGACTCAGGTACTTTCTAGCTGTGTAACCCCCATTGCCCAGACCTTACCACTCTTTCTGTCTTGGAACCAATACTTAGTATTGATTCTAAGACAGAAGGTAAAACTTGTTTTTTTTAAATGAATAGATACTAAGATGGCTTTTCACTATGAGGACCACCTCAAATTCCCAGCCTTCTGTTCCTGCCTTATTCAGAAATAAGCTGCCTCTCTAGACCTTCATCTCTTTCTCTGATGGAAGATTTACCTTGCTTGCCCTGGCTTATGGTCATAGCTGAAAATATAAAAGAAGACAAAGGACAGAAATAGGGTATAAATATTCTGTTCTGGGATCTGAGCGCATCTTTGGTGTTCCTCTGTTCTGCTTATTGCTGTCTTTTTATCTCTAGACAGAGTGTTACTAAATCTAAGTGCCCCCCATCTTAAAGTCCTTTTACTTGATCCTTTTTGCTATTTAGAATTATTGTATCTACATTCTCCTCCCTGCCTAAAATGACTTGTTCAAATCATCCTTTTGCCCAGCTCATTTGCCAAACTAAGAGATACAGAATCAGTTGGGAAAAAAAAAAAGTTTGAGTTGAATAGTCATATGGAAAGTTAGGGTATGATTAAGAAGTAGTTGATCTAGTAAAGAACTATTGAGAAATTGAGTTTTTCTATTGCTTTAACTTACTCTCATTGTGAATCTACTTAACAAATCCAATTCATTCACAAGTCAAAACATCACCCTGTGATGTCATTGGCCCTCTTAAAAAATGAAAGACAAACAACAATTGAGAAAATTATGTTATTAAAATTAAAATTTCATAATGATTATCAAAAGTAGTTAATATCCTATTTATTTTATATATATACAGATATAAATTAAAAAAATTTTTAAAGTAACAAGTCGAGAAGGAAATTAGAATCCACTCCCATCTTCTTTATCTTACTCCTTTATTTTTCCTGCCATTTCTACATATAGAACTTGAAGCCAGAATCAAGACACCACTCACTCTTGATATAATGGCAACTTTGTATTATTCTAGCCAAAATTATCAAGAGTAAATTGTCTAAAATAAGTTTTGGAGAGTTCTTCTTGTAACCCTATAAAGTGATGGTAAAAATCTCAGAGTCATTTATTACTGCAACATTGCTTGTAATAAACATAGATCTCATGCCCACAGATCTGGTCAACTTTGAGGTATACATTTTCAGTTGATTTCTCTGAAAAAATCTGGAGACTTCAAAGACAGCATATTTGTTTACAGGGACAAAATATTTATTAACTACTAGATTATTAGCTAAGCTTACAGTTTATAGCCTTTAATTTTCTATTTTTTAGTAATTTTGATTCCTATTTATTTCTCCAGTGTAGGATGGGCAAAAGAAACAAAAACAGAATTCACCCAAACTTTCTTTAGGATAAATGAATCAACTAAATTAAGAGAAAGGAGAAACTGTCATAGCTATTCCAAATATTTTTTATATGATTCAGCCCAATGGGAGCACTTTCTCCCTCTCCCCTGTGGGGTAAGGGGAGGGAGGGTGAGGCACACCCAACAATCAATGCAGGGGAGGGGCATGGCACTTGGTCTGGGGTGGGGTAGGATGGAGGGGGTGACATTCCATCTCTAAAAGGTTTGCCATCACTGATGTAGACTGTCTATTTTCCAGGCATAATTTAATTTTTCATTTTTTATATTGAGAGGAAGGTAACATAAATATATATTGCATAGTTAGGGAACCCTTCAATGGGCTATTAGTATTCACCATAGGGTGCAGTTTCCCAGTGGTGTTGAGCTAACTCTGGAAAAGGAGCCAGGGTACATTTGTCCTTTTACCCCCCCAAAATATACATTACATATCACAAAAAAAGATAAGCCAATTGGAATTCTTGCATTAACTTAACCTGATCAGGGTTTATCAAGTTATGGATGAGTGAGAGGTACAAAATTGTATGGAGGTATTTATCCATCTTTAAACTCTGCTCTAATTTTGCATTCTATTTAACAAAAATCAGGTCATAGGGATGAGTAATAATATTGCATATCAACAAAATGCAAGAACAAAAAGAACAGAGATAATTCAAAATAGAAACATAAATAGGGACTTAGGTTACCTGAATTAAGCAAAAGTCAACAGTAGAGAAAATAAATTGAGAAATGACTGGAGTTCAATGACCTTAGAGAGTAATATAACCCTTGTCAAGTGGCCTATTGTGACACCTGCACTTTCGCCCCTTTTTTCCCAGGAGGAGATGAATGGAAACAGCGGTGCCCTAATATGCTGAATGTTTGGACTAGTGGTTGGATATTTTGATGAAGGTAGGGCAACTCTGATGAACTCCTTAGTGACCTGGATTTCAGTGTCAATGTTATGATCTTTTCCTTTCTGTTTATATCCCTTCTGACTTCACTGAGATGGAAGTTGTTGAAATAAATCAAGTTGCTCTGATAATTCAGTTCCAAGGCATGTTTCACTAAGACGGTGGCATGAAGAACACCATGTCCTCCTTCATCTGGCATGTACCAAAATATGTGAAACTGAGTCTCAGCTACCAACTAGACAACTGTTAATGGACTGAGAGATTGATTCATTAAACAGAAGCACATTTTAAAAATTATGGAAATGTTCTCTTGAAGTTTTAGGTTTCTAGTATTAATATCATGTTTATATGGCAGCATGGATATTCCTGGCAAGTTTATATATGTAAGGTAAGTCAGCTGCTCTGGGTAGCTAGGTGGCACTGGAGTCAGGAAGATATTATCCTGAGTTTAAATTTTACCTCAGACACTTACTAGCTGTGTGCACTGGGCAAGTCACTTAACCCTGTTTGCCTCAATTTCCTTATGTGTAAAGTGAGTCAGAGAAGGAAATGGCAAACCATTCCAGTATCTTGGCCAAGACGTCCAAATGGGTTCACAAAGAGTCAGATATGACTGAGCAACACCACAGTCACAAAGTCAGCTGTTCTAGGACAGATAAGAAAATGCACACCCCATAACTGGTGGTAGGGATGGGCAAATGCTGAGATACCAGTTCTAATTTCTTAGGCATTGAGGTTCTCGGGAAAATGTATCAGCAAAGATTACCTTATACTTAAGTCAAAGTCTTGACATTCCAAAACAATTAATGGAAGTTTCTCATACCTTGGTTGCATGAACTTCCTATGATAGGACTGGCCCCTTCCAGTGGGACATGTGCCCTAGTGTTTTGCTAAAATATGTACGTGCATCATCAATGGCTCCAACTAGATATTTCCCTGGTACACATAATGGGAAGGAGAGGGATCTCAAAGATGACTGGCAGCTGAGCCAAGAGGAGCTCATTTGATGGAGTGGAGAAGATAGCATCTGGCCTCTTTCAATTAATTCTCTTTGTTGAAATATGGATGAAACCAGCTCTCTCTTGTTTTTCCAGAAAGAGAGGTTAGGAAGGGATTGTTTTTCTTTCTCCAACACGACAACAATGATAACTACAAGCACTTGGCAGCTAGAACATGAGTTTGTATAGGCATGCCTGAGATTGGCCCTCAAGACCTCAGCTGCTTCTTCTGGTCTAGAACCCTGGAGTTCCAAGTTACCTATTTACCGAGGTAAAATGTATATTTAAGAAACATTGGAACTAAGGAAGTTTTCTGTGCTGAAGCTTCCTAATATTTTTCTTCCCTCCTTGCATTCCTATGCAGTATAGCTCAGTGGCAGAAAAAGATCTCATCACTTCAACTCATTTTATGTATGTCCTCCATTGTCTAGTCTCTATAACTTAACCACTCCTTGGGTATTTTCCGGGTTTCGAGACACATATTAAGTGTCAATTTTGGGACACTCAATGGCACTCTTTTTAGCTTGAAAAGGACATTTCCTTAAATCTCCAGTTGTGTATGGGAAAATTTTGACTGATGGGAGTGATCCTAACTATTTATATATGCAAAGCATTTTGCAACTCTCTGCTAATTTAGTCACAGTGATCATTATTAGCATGTTCCAGAGTTTTAGAGAAATTGAGTAAATTAATCTGAAGGATTGTCCTTCACGGAGAGAAGACTTTCACTAGGAACAGGAAAAAAGTAGCAAGGTCACAGGTGACCAGGAGAGGTGAAAACTGGAGACAAGGAAAATTATTGTAAGCTTGGACTCTTGGGTATATTTTTAAAATATATTTATAAGATAGCAGAATTCGTATGTGAGAGCTTTCTGAAGAGGATGAAGAATCCTTAATAAGGAAAAACAAGAAATATAAGAATCCAGGAGTCTTGGCCAAGATGACAGAATGGGTCATTGCTGCTGGCAGCTTTATTCCAAACAGTGGATTAGGTCTACATACAATCAATGAAGGACCAAGAACACATTTCAACATTTCACTTTATTCCAGCTTAGCAATGGACAGAATCCCTATATGTTTCATTTGGCCTCAAGGCTGGATAGTGAATGTAAGGACATTCTGGATTAACGATAGACTTAGCTGTTATTTCTTTGTTTGGGGCAAATTGATACTCTTTGTTAGCACCATTGCCATTCAGTTTTCTGGATTAAAAACTTATTTAAAATGTAAAAAGTAATAGACAAATAGAAAGCTACTCACCTCTCTGGGTCCTGAGTGAGCCACTGAATACTGATAACTCTGAGAGCTGAAGAAAGATTGAACTCTAGAGTTGGAATGAACAGTAGAATTCACCCAATTCCTGCATGCTATGATTTGATTGCTATGATTGGAAAGTGATCATTCACAAGGAGAAAGAATGTGCTCTCTACATACAAATGACCACAGGCTTAGCTTTGAGAAAAAACAAAACAAAACAAATTTGTGCTTATGTGTTAGAAGGGGTGAAGTACAAAGAATGTTGGATTTGTAATTAAAGGACCTGAATTCAAATCTCAGCTCTGCCAACTATTAACCTGTATCACACCAAGGATGTCATAGGCTTCTATTTCATTATGTGTAAAATGAGACCTAGACTCAATGGCTGCTCATGCTCCTTCCAATTCTAAATCTATGATACTTAATAATTCAGTTAGGGTTTATAGGTAGGACAACATAATCTCTTAAGATCCCTTCAAACTCTGCTATTCTGTGAATCCTTTATTAAAATGCTTTTCCTCAGATGCTAATGAAAAATAAAAATCAGCATTGAAGAGACTTTGCTTAATTTCTGACCTTGAACTTCTGAGATGTTAACTGAGTATTTGCTCTTTGGGATTTTTATCTTAAGGTCAGCAGAAAAAGTTTTTGGTGGTATTTTTCACCAGGCACTCATTTTATTTGTGTCACACTGATAGTATTTGGGTCAGAATGCCTCTCCTTATGTACAAATTGTGATACTTGCAGCTTATAATTGGGATATAGGCTTCATTTTTAGAACATGTGCTCTACAACTTGTTTTTATGTTTCATTTCCACCCCTGCCTCCATATAACAATGATTATAATTGGTTGGTGCTTTGTACATGGACCAAGAAAAAAATTAAATTCATGAAAAGCTTCAAGTCATTGATGACTTTATTATTTAGGCTATGTCACTGTTACAAAGACCTCCAAAGGAGATATTTTGAATATGGGATTGATCTAATTCTCTAAGCAGATAAAGTGAATTGGTAGAAATTGAAGTATAGTCATAGGAAAATGAAGAAATATTTCTGATTCAACAGAAAGATGGACAAAGATTTTCTCTCTCCTTTAGTTTCTTTATATGTGTTTGTGGGGAAAAGAATGAAGTAGGAGATAATCTTAAGAACTATTTCTGAACTAAGTTTAAGGAATGTCAAGCCAATGGAAATTCAAGTAGTCGTTTTTACTGATTATCCTATTTTCCCATCTGTTCATGGAAACTTAGCAGACCTACCTAAAGCCCTTGGTACTGAATTTACATCTACTACTATGTATATGTATAAATTGACACTATGGCTACAGTATGCATAAGTCTCACATTTATTTATACATACTGTATCTATTAAAAAGCTATGTGCTGATTCTATCCTTTTAAAATTTACTCCACATTTTCTGACTGCATTTTTAAATACTTGTTTTCTATAGCTTCTATGATAGGATCTTAAATGAGGTAATATTTGTAAAGAGCTTAACAAATGCCTGGCATATAGGAGGCACGTAATAAATGTGTATTCCCTCATAAAGAGAGTTACACCTTCCATTACTATGAGAAGTAGAAAGGTATACAATTAGAAATAGATAAGATAAATTTTCAATAACTTGATGAAATTCAACATGATAAATCCTAAACAAACATAATGCCAATTCTGGATCAGGACAGAGACAATATGGTAGAGTAGAAACAGGGAAAGCTTGAACCACTTGAATCCTCTCCAGCCAACCTTAAAAAAATGCTTCAAAACTAATACCAGAGAGAAATAACCAATCAGGGGACAGAGCGAAGCAATTTTCCTATAGAAAACAACTTCAAAAGTAGGCAGAGAAGATGTGCTTCACTTGGTAAGAGGGGAGAATAAGACCCCACCAGCAAGCCCATCCAACCCACGTCTATTTATTATTTCAGGTTCTGAATCTGGGCCCAAGTCAACAATGAGACCCTGAGCCCTGCCTAAGACAGCAGGAATTCAACCTCACTCATAGTTCTTCAAATTCCAATCCATAGCTTAAGCCTGCAGTGAGGTCCCAACCATAGAATATGACAATCTGTGGTGTGTCTGGCTAGTACAGGTCCAGAAGGAAGTTCTGAGTCCCTGCCCAAATCTAAACTAGGGTTCAAAGTACCATCTTAAGGCAGTCAGCAGGGTACCTCAGGTTACAAGTCCAGAGGGAGACACAGAACCCTCACCTAAGCCTGCAGTAAGGTTCTAAATCCTAGTACAAGGTAGTCCTTGTGGTACTCCTGTTCTGGGTAAGTCCAGAACAAGGCCCAGAGCCCCAGGACAAGGTAGTCTATAGCACTTGGCATGTATAAGCCCTGAGTGAGGCATGGGTCCTTAGCCCAAACCTACAGTGAGAACCTGAACTCCTTTGCAAAGCAATCCACAGCTTGCTGAGATGTATAATCTCATAGGGAGGCCCAGAATTCCTACCCAGACTCAAGGTGATGTTGTAAGTCCCACAGCAAAGAAGTACACAGTGTGCTTGACCTGATCAAGTCAAAAGTAGAGTGAAAAGCCCCTGCTCAAGCCTAAGACTGGACCCTAAGCCCTAGAAAAGGGTAGCTCACAGTGTTCTGAGCTCTGCAAGCCATCAGCAATCCCAGGATGTGGGTGATTAAATCAGCAGTAGGAGATGGCTTTCAGAATTTCAATAATATTTCTATTTTTGCTAAATGCAAATGTAGGTAGATTTTTGTTTTGCTGCAGCTATATCTGTCTCTTTGTTTTGTTCACATTATTCAAATGTACAATAAAGGAATCTATGTAGAATTAATGATTTAAAAAAACTAAACTTGGAAACAGAACTAAGAGTAAATGCAAGGAAAAACTGAAGTTTAAGAGAATACCCTGTATACTTTGAGAATAGAGCACACCTTTCAGATAAAAGACAAAGTCAAAGAAAAGGCTGAGAAAATTAGCAAACATTAAAAAAAAACCTAACCATAGTAAAATTTTATGGAGAAAAAAGATCATAGCATTTAAAAAGAGACAGTGAAAGCAAAGTAGCTATATGCAAAACTTCAAAGAAAATTTGAATTGATTTCAGGTTCTGGAAAAGCTTAAAAAGGATTTAAAAATTAATTAAGAGAGGCAGAGGAAAAACTGGAAATAGAAAGGAAAACAATGCAAGAAAATAATAGCTTAAAAAGTAGAATTGGCCAAATGGAAAAAGAGGTTCAAAAGCTCATGGAAGAAAATCATTTCTTAAAAATTAGGTTTGACAACTAGAAGCTAATGATTTTATGAGTCATCAAGAAACAATAAAACAAAATCAAAAGAAAAAAAAACAGAAGAAAACATGAAATATCTCAGTGAAAAAAATTAACTAACATGGAAAATAAATCCAGGAAATACAATTTAAGAATTATTGGACTACATAAAAGCCATGAGCAAAAATAAAATTAAAAAAAGCCTAGACATCATATTACAAAAAGTATCAAAGAAAATATTCCTGGGTAAAATAGAAATTGAAAGAATCCACAGATTACTTCCTGAAATAAATCTCCAAATGACAGCTTCCAGAAATATTATAGCTAAATTCAAGACTCCATCCACAAGCCAAGGCAAACATATTTCAAGCAGTTGGAAATAAATAGTTCAAATACCATGGAGCTATAATCCAAATTACATAAGATTTAGCAGTCTCCACATTAAAGGATCAGAAGCCTTAGAACATGATATTCCAGAGGGCAAAAGAACTAGGTTTACAATGAAGTATCACCTACCCAGAAAAATTAAGTATATTCTTTCAAAGAGAAAAAATGGTTATTTAATAAAATAGAAATTTTACAAGTATTCCTGATGAAAAAATCAGACCTAATCAGAAAATCTGATAACCAAATATAAGATAAAAAAGAAACAAAAAAAAGGTAAATAAGAAAGAGAAAACTTAAGGGATTCAATAAGGTCAAAATATTTATATTCCTATGCGGAAAGATGATATATGTAATTCCTCAAATTTGTATTAGTATTAGAGCAGTAAGAAAGAGTAAATATAGGCAAAGGGTGTTGGATTAAGCTGATAGGATGATATGATATGATATGCAAAGTGAAAATCAAGGGATGAAAAAGAGAATTGCTTTGAGAGAAAAGGGAAGGGAGAGGTGTAATGGGGTAAATTATCTCACCTAAAGAGGCACAAAAAATATTATAATGGTGAGGAGGATGAGTGTAGTGATAGGCAATGCTTAAACCTTACTTTCAGTGTAAATGACTCATAGAAGGAATAACAACCATACTCTTTTGGGAATAAAATCCTACCTTTGTTAGGGGTAAATTTAGGGTTGAGACTGAATATGTTATTTAGTAGTCACCAGGGATTTAAATTATCAATCCCAATAAAATGTTCAAGCCATAATGGAATTTTATGGTGGTTTATTTACAATAGAAGGAAGAAATTAAGAAGAAGGAGAAAGAGGGAAAGGGGTAAAGATCTACTCTACTCTGGCTGGGCCTGAGCCAGGGGGAATTCAGAGGCCTCTCAGCCAAGGGGCCTTCCCAGAAGGCCCTAGCTCAGCTTCCATCTAGGAGGACTCCTCCAAGATGAGGGCCTCCTTGGAGGCTGGAACCTTTAGAAGGGTCAAGGGAAAAGGAAGTCAGCCTTAACACTCACCACGTGGTCGCCTAAGGGAAGCAGTCTCAAGACTGTTAAATTTAATTTTGGTTGGACTCTGAATATGTAATATGTGGTCACCAGGGATTTAAGTTTCTAAATCCCAAATGAATTACTAAAGTAAATAGAATTTATAGTGGTTTATTTACAATAGATGGAAGTTATTAAGGAATGAGGGAGAGAGAAAAAACTCTGGCTTCCTCTGATCCAGTTAGAAATATCTAAGCCCCAGCCAGGGGAAGAGAGTCTCAAGATGATGAGCTTCATGCCTCCAGAAAGATGGGGTCACTAAGTCAGCCTTTCACTCACAAACAATGACCATCTATATGAAAAAAAATTCTGGGTGTCTGTCTTTTGGTCAATCCTCAAGTGTCTTCTCCAATCTCTCCTCAGAGTCCAACTCTGAGTCAGAGATCCTTCATCCAACTCAAAACTCGAATCGAATATCAGTCTTCCCTTCTGCTTCTAGTGACTGATCCTTCATTCTAAGCCTGGGTGACTGATTGTCTTTTTCAGTCTTTTTTTCCTCTAGTTAAAGACCTTTTTCTCTTGTGTCACCTCCTCTAAATTTTCACATCTACCAATCATAGCAGATGCTTTTCTCCAGGACTGTCCATTCTTTAGTTCTCACCTTCTCTGGTTAGATTATATCTTTTTGAGTTACTTCACACCTCTTTTGTTAAGTTCACCTTTTGTAGTTACTTAACACCTTTTTGTAATTAAAATCTAAAAATAGATTGTAGCTTACAATTCTAGCTTCACTATAAAGGAAGAGCTAAGTACCTTTATTGTTACAATCAGGAGATTACAATTTTATCTTCATAATGAAGACAGAGCTAAGTATCTTCATTGTTATAATCAGGAGATAGCTAAATCCAATCTTCACAGGATCCACACTTCAGAGCTCCTCCAAGTCAAGTTTTACTACCCAAGTCTGCAAAAGCTGCAAAAAGCCCCTCTCACAGCAAGTGATGTGAAATATAAAGGCAGTTCTTTACATCACTTCTTGTGTCTCACATGTACCAATGGTGGCTTAAACTTGGCTTAGGACAGCCCAGGGGGTCAGTCAGTTGTTTCTGATTTGTCACTTGCTAGCACAGGCAGATAACAGACCATCCTCCCCGACACTTAATCCTTAAGTGGGGGTGTATACATTACTGGTTGCTAAAATTCTAAAGACTTAGCAGGGTGGAGTAAATCTAAAATTCACACCTTACAATACAGAGAAGTAGTATGGGAATAAGATGGAGAAGGCAATTGCTTAAGGGGAGGGAGAATAGAGGGGTGATGATTAAAAGCAAAACATATGAGAGGAGAGACAGAGTGAAAGGAAAGAGAAAGAGAAAACTGAAAAGAGGAAAATAAGAGGGAGAGGAATGCAAAGTTGTTAATCAAAACTGGAAGGCAAATGGGATGAATTTACCCAGAAAAAGAAAGGAGATAGCAGAGTGGATTAAAAAAGAGAATCCTGTAATATGTTGTTTATTAGAAATAGGAGGATACACAGAGTAAAGGTAAGGGGGTAGACCAGAATTTATTACGAACTGACTGTAAAAAAAAAGCAGGAGTAGCAATCATGATCTTAGACAAAGCTAAAACAAAAATAGACCTAATTAAAAGAGATAATGATGGAAATTGCATCTTACTAAAAGGTGCCATACACAATGCTGTAATATCAATATTAAATATGTATGCACTAAATAGTATAGCCTCCATTTAAAAAAAATATTAATTAATTTATTTATTTAAAATATTTTTCATGGTTACATTGTTCATGATTTTTCCCACCCCTCCTTCCTCCCCTCTCCTAGAACTGACAACCACTCGGTTCTACATGTATCATTGTTCAAAACCTATTTCCATGTTATTCATAATTGTAGTAGAGTGATCTTTGAAAGCCAAAATCTCAATCATATCCCCATCAAACCACATGATCAATCATATGTTTTTCTTTTGCATTTTTGGCTCTCACAGTTTTTTTTCTACATATGGATAGCATTCTTTCTAATAAGTTCCTCAGGATTATCCTGGATCATTGCATTGCTGCAAGTAGAGAAGCCTATTACATTCTGTTGTGCCATAAAGTATCAGTTTCTGTGTACAATGTTTTCCTGGTTCTGATCATTTCACACTGCATCAGTTCCTGAAGGTATTTCCAGTTCACATAGAAATCTTCAGGATCATTATTCCTTTCAGCACAAGAGTATTCCATCACCATCAGATACCACAATTTGTTCAGCCATTCTTCAATCAATGGGCATCTGCTCATTTTCCATTTTTATTTTTTTTTGCAGCCACAAACAGTGGCTTCCAAATTTTTAAAGGTAAAATTAAATGAACTTCAAGAGGAAATAGAGAGTAAAGCTATACTACTTGGACTTGAACTTCCCCTTTCAGATGAAGGTAAATTGAACACCCCCAAAAAATAAACAAGACAGAAGTAAAGGAAGTGAATAAAATTTTAGAAACGTTAGAACTAATAGAATGTTAGAGAAAATTGAATGAGAATAGAAAGAAATATCCCTTCTTTTCAGTAGTACATGGAACCTAAACAAAAACTGATACTATATTAGGGTATAAAAAACTTCACAACCAAATGCAGAAAAACAGATAGAATAAATGCATCCTTTTTGGATTATAACATAATAAAATTATTATCAAAAAGAGTTCATGGAAAAACAAATAAAAATAATTGGAAACAAAATAATTTAATTCTAAAAAGGGTATGTGTCAAAGAACAAATTATAGGCACAGCATCAACAGTTTCATTATAGAGAATGACAAGGAGGATACTACAAATCAAGATTTATGATACTGCCAAAGCAGTACACAGGGAAAATTTATATCTCAAAATGCTTACTTCAAAAAATAGAGAAAATGCAGGTCTCAATGAATTATACATGCAACTAAAAACAAAAACTAGAAAAAGAACAAATTGAAAATCCCTACTTAAAAACTCACTTGGAAATATTAAAAATTAAAGGAGAAATAAGAAAAATTAAAACTAAGAAAGCTATTGAACTAATAAATGATTAGGATTTGATTTTATGAAAAAATAAAATAAATAAGAGTATTGGTTAATTTTATTTTTAAAAAAGGAAGAAAGAAAACTAAATAACCAGTATTAAAAATTAAAAGGATAAATCCACTATGAATAAAGAGGAAACTAAAGCAATCATTGGGAGTGTTTACAGAATTATATGCCAAAATTTTGACAATCTAATTGAAATAGATTAATATTTACAAAAAATGTAAATTGCCTAGATTAACAAAAGAAGAAATAAAATACTTAAGTAATCCCATATCAGAAAAATAAATTGAACAAGCCATCAGTGAACTCCCTAAGAAAAAATCCCCAGGGCCAGATGAATTCACAAGTGAATTCTATCAAAAATTTAAAGAACAATTAAACCCATTACTACATAAGTTATTTGGGAACAACTATCAGTGAGGCCTTTCCTTTGAACCCTGTTCATGCTACCTTCAATTCCTTCCCACATATATATATATATATATATATATATATAAATAAATTAAGGGGGTTTAATATAACTAGTTGTAGGAAGTAGATTTGTAGTTAATGAAGTATTAAATAGTGTAGGATAACAACTTGATTTTGGTTTTAGATAGATCATCCCAATTCCCTTCTCTTCCTTCCATTATCTTAAAATATATTGTTTTTTTAGGGGGGGGGTTAAATCTTTTTTTTTTAAACATTATTTTATTTGGTCATTTTCATACATTGTTCATTGGAAACAGATCATTTTCTTTTCTCTCCCCCCCAAACCCCCCCACCGACCTGCGATTCCTCTGGGTATCACATGTTTCCTTGCTCTGAACCCATTTCCTTGTTGTTGGTATTTGCATTAGGGCGCTCATTTAGCATCTCTCCTCAATCATGTCCCCTCAACCTCTGTAGTCAGGCAGTTGCTTTTCCTCGGTGTTTTTACTCCCTCAGTTTGTCCTCTGCTTGAGGATAGTTTTGTTTTTGTTTTTGTTTTTCTCGTAGATTGCTGCAGGTTGTTTAGGGACATTGTAAAGACATTACTGGAGAAGTCCATTACATTCTCTTGTACCACAATGTGTCAGTCTCTGTGTACAATGTTCTCCTGGTTCTGCTCCTCTCACTCTGCATCACTTCCTAGAGGTTGTTCCAGTCTCCATGGAATTCCTCCACTTTATTATTCCTCTGAGCACAATAGTATTCCATCACCAACATATACCACAATTTGTTCAGCCATTCCCCAATTGAAGGGCATCCCCTCATTTTCCAATTTTTGGCTACCACAAAGAGCTCAGCTATGAATATTCTTGTACAAGTCTTTTTCCTTATTATCTCTTTGGAGTACAAACCCGGCAGTGTTATGGCTGGATCAAAAGGCAGTCTTTTGTTGCCCTTTGGGCATAGTTCCAAATTGCCCTCCAGAATGGTTGGATCAATTCACAACTCCACCAGCAATTCATTAATGTCCCTACTTTGCCACATCCCTCCAGCATTCATTACTTTCCTTTGCTGTCATGTTGAACAATCTGCTAGGTGTGAGGTGATACCTCAGAGTTGTTTTGATTTGCATTTCTCTGATTATAAGAGATTTTTAATGATTGCCTTGATTTCCTCTTCATTAGAGGTGAGGTCTCCCTTTTCATCTTGGATACTGTCAATTTGGTTTTTTTCTTTCCTTTTTTTAATTAGACTGACTAGTACTTTGTCAATTTTATTTGTTTTTTCAAAGTACCAGCTTCTAGACTTATTTATTAAATCAATAGTTCTTTGACTTTCAATTTTATTAATTTCTCCTTTGATTTTTAGGATCTCTAATTTAGCCTTCATCTGAGGGTTTTTAATTTGTTCACTTTCTAGTTTTTTAATTTGCATGCCCAATTCATTGACCT
This sequence comes from Monodelphis domestica, assembly GCF_027887165.1. NCBI lineage: Eukaryota > Metazoa > Chordata > Mammalia > Didelphimorphia > Didelphidae > Monodelphis > Monodelphis domestica. The sequence continues at coordinate 498,045,396 of NC_077229.1, read as the reverse complement.
CTGCCCTTCTTAATTTGTTTATATATGAACTCAAGGATATAAATTTCCCCCTGAGTACTGCTTTGGCTGCATCCCATAGGTTTTGAAAGGATGTCTCACCATTGTCATTTTCTTCAATGAAGTTATTGTTTCTATGATTTGTTCTTTAACTAGCTGGTTTTGGAGAATCATATTGTTTAATTTCCAATTAATTTTTGATTTATCTATCCATGTACCCATACTAATTATTATTTTTATTGCATTGTGGTCTGAGAAGGTTGCATTTATTATTTCTGCCCTTTTGCACTTGTTTGCAATGATTTTGTGCCCTAGGACATGGTCAATTTTTGTGAATGTACCATGTACTGCTGAAAAGAAGGTGTATTCCTTTTTGTCCCTATTTATTTTTCTCCATATGTCTACTAACTCTAGTTTATCTAAGATTTCATTTGCTTCCCTCACCTCTTTCTTATTTATTTTTTGATTTGATTGATCTAGTTCGGATAGGGGAAGGTTTAGATCTCCCACTAGTATAGTTTTTCTATCTATTTCATCCTTGAGCTCCTCTAGTTTCTATATGCTATAAAATTCAATATGCTACAAAATTGTGCATTGTACACAGTAATATCCATATTGTATGATAATCAACTCTGAAAACTTGGTTACTCTCAGCAATGCAAATCTGAGACAATTCTGATGGACTTATGATAAGAATACTATCCCCATCTCCAAAGAAAGAACTGTTGGAGTCAGATGCATATCAAAACATTTTATCTTCCACATAGTTTATTCACAGTTTTATTCTGGGGTTTTGTTTTTATAACAATGACCAATACAGAAGTATGTTTTTTAAGATAATGTATGCATAATCCAGATCAAACTAATTAACATCTTCACAAGAGGGGAGGACAGGGAGGAAGGGAGACAATTGAGATCTTGTAATTTTGGAAAATATATGTTGAAAATTTAATTGGGAAACTAAAATATCTTTGAATAATAACAAAACAAAAAGCATAATGCCAACACATTGAAACCAGGCTGAAGAGATCTGGCAAGATGAAGGAAAGCTATACTACACATCTAATTCTTACTCATTGAATAAACATTTATTAAATATCTACTTCCTGGAAGCACCAAGCTAGATACTCACTATAATAAAGTTAAAAATTGATTGAACTCTGTTCTTTAGGAAATTGCAAACTGTCAAGAAAATTTATACTGCAAACTAAATGAGAAAGATGAATAGCCACTTGTAAACTCCTTGAAAACTCCTTTTAAGTTTTTCAAGCTCTTTTTTTTTGTGTGGGAACATTTATGCTATCATTTTATTTATATAACTATATAGCAATTTTTAATGAGTAACACCTTGTATTCACACTGCTAATTATACTGCTATAAATTTAGTTCAGGATCAGAATGAGATTTAGGAAAAGAGGAGAAGAAAAAAGGTTACAATCTTTCTACTCCCATTAAAGCAGGGAATTTCTTTCCTCCTTCCTTCCTTCCTTCCTTCCTTCCTCCTTCCTTCCTTCCTTCCTTCCTTCCTTCCTTCCTTCCTTCCTTCCTTCCTTCCTTCCTTCCTTCCTTCCTTCCTTCCTTCCTTCCTTCCTTCCTTTCTTCTTTCTTCCTTCCTTTCTTTCTTTCTTCTTTCTTTCTTTCTTTCTTCTTTCTTTCTTTCTTTCTTTCTTTCTTTCTTTCTTTCTTTCTTTCTTTCTTTCTTTCTTTCTTTCTTTCTTTCTTTCTTTCTTTCTTTCTTTCTTTCTTTCTTTCTTTCTTCTTTCTTTCTTTCTTCTTTCTTTCTTTCTTTCTTTCTTTCTTTCTTTCTTTCTTTCTTTCTTTCTTTCTTTCTTCTTCTTTCCTTCCTTCCTTCCTTCCTTCCTTCCTTCCTTTCTTTCTTTCTTTCTTTCTTTCTTTCTTTCTTTCTTTCTTTCTTTCTTTCTTTCTTTCTTTCTTTCTTTCTTTCTTTCTTTCTTTCTTTCTTTCTTTCTTTCTTTCTTTCTTTCTTTCTTTCTTTCTTTCTTTCTTTCTTCTTCTTCTTTCTTTCTTCCTTTCTTCTTCCTTTCTTCCTTCCTTTCTTTCTTTCTTTCTTTCTTCTTCTTCTTTCTTTCTTTCTTTCTTTCTTTCTTTCTTTCTTTCTTTCTTTCTTTCTTTCTTTCTTTCTTTCTTTTCTTTCTTTCTTTCTTTCTTTCTTTCTTTCTTTCTTTCTTTCTTTCTTTCTTTCTTTCTTCTTTCTTTCTTTCTTTCTTTCTTTCTTTCTTTCTTTCTTTCTTTCTTTCTTCTTCCTTCCTTCTCTTCCTTCTTTCTTCCTTCCTTCCTTCCTTCCTTCCTTCCTTCCTTCCTTTCTTTCTTTCTTTCTCTTTCTTTCTTTCTTTCTTTCTTTCTTTCTTTCTTTCTTTCTTTCTTTCTTTCTTTCTTTCTTTCTTTCTTTCTTTCTTTCTTTCTTTCTTTCTTTCTTTCTTTCTTTCTTCTTCTTTCTTTCTTTCTTTCTTTCTTTCTTTCTTTCTTTCTTTCTTTCTTTCTTTCTTCTCTTCCCACACCTGTAGTTCCCTCTCACTTCTCTATTTTAAAAATAATTGCTCTACTTCTTTCCCTGACATCCCTAACATCACTGAAAAAAGAAAAATAAATTTCTTGTGACAAATGTGCTTGAACAATCAAAATGAATTCCCTCAATGGCTCTATATGTATATACACACAACCATGCATGCATAAATATATAAAAAACACATATGTACATTTATTGTATATATGTATACATACACATATATATATCTACATTGAGAGAATATTATAGTGTAGTATCAATATTAGATAATATAGATAATAGATAAAAGATAATAAATATATAAATGAATATGCATATATAGGGAAATATATATTTGTATATATGTTTGTGTGTGTCTGTGTGTAATCACAATAGACATAAGATTCCCTGAGAGAAAGATAAGAACCATATGCCTCTTGGGAGACTCACAAAATCCTGTGAAGTCATCCACAGTCCATGCCTGAAATTTATTTATGCCCTAGGGATTATTAAAAGAGAGCATGCATTAAGTTACTTACATTTAAATATTAAAACTCTCCCATTGAACTTGCTTCAGAACTTTTCTCCTTTGTAAGATGTTCTTTGCAGTAAGGTTCATTTTCTGATCCTTCTCCCTAACATTCTTTGTGATGAGTTTTGATTCTGACACAGGTCAACAAATTAGCTGTAGACTTCTCTAAGTCCATGCCTTTGCATATGCTGTTTCCTATACAAGTCATTCTTTCTCCAGTTCCAAGTGGGAGAGTCACTAGCTCAGCGTCAGTGTCACTTCTTTAAAAACATATTCTGACCTCTCTAATTAAAATTGCCCTCCCCCAAATTATTTTGCATATACTTTAATTTACTTATGTTTTTATTTATACACATATACAGAGTTTATCCTAATAGTAAATTTGTATATTTTACTAATAGTTTTTACTATAAACTCTTTGAAGACACAGATGGTTCAGTATTTGGTATTTTACAATTCTGTCACCCAACAGTGTCTGGCCCATATTTGGTGCTCAATAAATGTTTCTTTGAACTCATGAGAATGCACATAAATACCAATTTTCACATTAAAGATTCATCTTTGAGTTATAACCCAAGTCAAAATCTTTAATTGTATGCATGAGCAATAGAAGAAAATGGACTGGCAAGAGTGAAGGAGAGCTCATGTGTTCCATTGGTATCCTTATAAAGTCAAAAAAGAGCAAGGCAGGTTCCAGAGCTTTGTGGTGACTGCCTACAGCAAACTTGTGGTAGGACCTGGACAATATTCACACATAGTGGGCAGGCATGGAAAGGTTGGGATCAGCCTCTTGGAAGGAAAAGTCTATACCAATGGCCTCACAAATGGTGAGAGTATTCTCCCCTCTTTGGCCTCTTGAAATTTCTAACTTTTCAAGGGTCCTCTCAAATGCCACTTCCTATAACAGATCTTTCCTGACTTTTCCAGTTAGTAAGGTTGTCACCACCAATTACTTTATGTTTAAATTGTTTATAATCACATTCCACATATCTATGTAGAAAGACAGCATAGCATAGTTAGCAGAGAGCTGACTTAGAAATAGAACCAACTGGATTCAAGGCGCCTACCACTTATTCAGTCATTTCAGAAGGCACTATTTTTTTTTTCATCATTGACTTAGTATAGATATAGCAGGCACTAATTAGAGTGTAGGACTGGGAGTCAAGAAGACCTGTGTTTAAATCCGGCCAAGACATTTATTAGCTGTGTGATTCTGGGCAAGTCACTATCTGAGTCTCAGTTTCTCCAACCACAAAATGAAGGGACTGGATTTGATAGCCTTGAAGTTCCCATTCAGCTATAAATCTATGATTTTAGTATCTTACAAATTGAATTATTTTCTCAAGATGCAGAAGGTAGATGAGCAACATTTTACCAAATACCAGTAAGTCATGAGGGAAAAAACAAGAGTAAAATCACAGTCTTAATTTGGGTGTCATTTGGGTTCTGAAACCAGAGTGATGTCATTAGAAAGGCATTGCAAACAATTGTCACCAGGGCACCACTTGAGAATTTTGGTTGGCTTTGCCAACAACAGACAAAGTTTCCAGAATTTTGCCTCGGATTCTTTTTGAAATAATAGGTGTCACAACCCAAACTGGATATTGGTTTGGCTTTTCACCTTCAAGTAATATCTGAGCTTGAAAATCTAACTGACTGGGTTCTAAGTCAGATATCAGGTATTAGATGCTTTCCCCCCCCCTCAATGACATCAATAAATATTTTAACCCTGTCCTGAACTAGAGATAAAATGTCCCACTGCAGGTCATTCTTTATCAGCATACATTGTCCAAGAAATATTTTCAATTGTTTCTGGTACAGGAAAAATAAATGAACAATATTCAAATTAATATTAGAAGTAACTTGTCACACTGATTTCTCTATCATCAGCATGTCAGAAAAATAAGAAAGGTAAAATCAGACAATTTTTGTTCCTACAAGTGGCCCCATGACTCCCTTCCTCCAATAAAACTGAGGACTCATTTTGCTAGTATTTCCTATTGATTTCTAACTGTCAATTTTCTTCGGATGTGGTTCCCCAACACCTAGGTTGTCAGTTTGTTTGTTTTTTCTCAAACAATTCAATTTTAATAACTAAACACTTGACAGAACAAGAAAAAAATATATTCTTGCAAATAAATTTCCATTGTTTACAGTTTTGGGTTTCAGTTTTTATTTATCTCATTTATGGCTTTTCCTAATTTATAGCTATTAGTATTCAATCTGTCCCCCTTCCCTCAAAGAGGGGGCTCCATTGCTTATCTCTAAACCAACATTTAACTAGTGGACCTGTTTCATTGTTACTAGAAAGGGTGGTCCTTTGTCTACTCTGAATTGATTTCTTATGGGAAAAAATGCAATAGAAGAGATAGAGCATACCAAATAAAGCCAACCTATGATGGGGTCACAATAGATTGTTCCTATGGCAGCAGGAAAGTAAACAGGTTCTTTCCCCTATCTCTGCTCCTTAGAAACAATACTAGAGCCATCTTTGACTCTAGGGTCTTTCACTACTAAGAACTACAGCTGAACCATATAGGGGTTAAAATAATAAATGCAAGAAAAAATGTAGATTTCATAGGATTATCAATTAATCTTGGTTCTAAAGAAAACTGTCCTCAAAACCTCTCATTCTTACTTAATTTGGAGTCTCCTCACTGGCCTCCCTGTTTGACCCAGGCACTTCTTCTAGCTCTCATCCTCAGAATTAACTCTCTCTGATGGCCAGGAGTGGGGAGTTTTCTCTCAGACTAGGTTCTCTTAGAATCTTGTCTCCCCTTCTTTTTAGCAGAGGAAACAGAATCTTTAAGTGCTCTCTCTACGTTTGAGTTTTATTGGTAGCATTCCAGACTTCAGAATGGCGTAAGAGGAGCATATGGGATATAACCAGGACTAGAAAGAATTAATTTATGTCTCAGGGGAGCATTTTAGACTGTCAGTCTTCAATCTAAATGACTTCTTGCTTTAGGTAAGGAAGCCTCCAAGGTAATTTCTTCACAATTTGTATAGTAGGCTGATTTTTAAGGAAAGGAGTCAAGCTACATTTGGGGGTTTTGTGTAGGGGGCTTGTTCCTTCTCTTCTCCTTCCCTTAGTGTTTATTCTGAATGAAGGTCAGTCATAAAATCACAAAATGTTAGCTATGGAAGGAGTTCAAGAAAAGAAAGCATCTAGTCCAAGCCCTTGATTTTTACAAGTAAGGAAACTGAGCCATACAGGTAAAATGAAATATCCACGGTTGCACAATTAATAGCAGTAGATCTGATGCTTGAATTAGGTCTTATGGCCTCAGATCAAGTGTTCTTTCCACTATACAAAATAACTCAATGTACATATACCCCCTTAGTAAACACTTGATATAGTTGCTTAACAGAGAACTGTAGTCACAAAAGGCAGTATAAATTGACAACATTAACTCATTTGAACAACACTATGGAAAAGAATAATAGATTTTGAACATATCAAATTAGAAAAAAGTAGTTAAAATACTAGTTAAAAATCAGTTGAAAAGAAGCTTGAAGAGACTCAACTAAGCAGTCATCCCAAGGGCATTTGTGAATGAAAATGGAAGATCAGCTGAAGGAAAATGGGAAAGACCCTCAAAGACTTTTAAAACAAATTTTTCATTGTCAAGAAGAGTTTATCCACTACTCTGGAACTCTAATCTCATAGGCCTGAATATACTTATATAAGAGGTATTTTGAAGAGGACCAATGGCATGGGGTGATTTCTTGACCCAGCATGAACTAGATTTAAGTGAGACACAATTGCACAGTTGTCAGCATTACTGTCTCTTCCAGAGTTATGAAAGTCCAGGGGCAAGACAAAAGTCAAGATGGCTGGCCAACTTCTAAAGTGCTCCACAGGACCTAGAATGTGGGAGGCATTAAGATGAGCACCTCTGCTATGAGGACTTGATGAGTCCTTTTAGGGGCTGCTCATCCACCTTTGGTGTCTACCTGTCACTCAATTCTCACCTATGGATCCAAGAAGCTATAGCATTTGCAGTGATCACATCCCAGTAAAACTGTCTCTTGTTCTTGGTGTTTGATTTGGTTTATGTGAAATCTGTGATTTGAATTGAGTTGTGAATCTGTTCATCTGAGCAGGAGCAGAATGAGGAGGTCCAGTTTGGTTGACAAGTCATAGAGGAATATTCTGAAACTCGGGCTGGTCCTAGTGTGTCATGCACAATTTAAGCCCTCTCTGGTGTGAATGAAAGGAGTCTCAGTCTAAACTACTCTCTTGCAAACTATCTTCAGGGCGTGAAATGTATTGTCATTAGCTCCAGCCAGAAAATATCCTGGAGGATATTAAGGGAATGAGAGCCACTGGAATAAGTTCTATTAACAACTGTCATTAATTAGTTGTGTGATTGTGGGCCAAGTCATATCATTTATTTGAATCCCATTTTTCTTATCTGTAAAATGGGGAAATTAGACTAGCTGGTCTCTAAGCATCTTTTCCAGAGCAAATAATTTATGGGTCCATAGAAAAGTGTATAAATATGCAAAAGATTTATGACTTTGTTAGCTTTGTAATTTCAACCTATCTTTGACTTACTAGTTAAATTTTAGAGTTGTTTGAAGCAGAAAAAGTGGAAGTGATTTGCTTAGGCTTTCCAGTTCCAAGTCCTGTACTCTAATTAATGCAATGCTACTTCCATGTAAACAGAGAAAATGAATGGCATAGTTCCTAACCTTTAGACTTCCTTCTCCAACTTCCTATCTTTATATCTTCATTGTACGTCCTGTAGGCATCTTAAATTTAACACGTTGAAGACAGAAATTATTATTTTTGCCTCAATGCCATGAAATCTCCCTAACTGTCCTATTACTGTCAAGGGTACCACCATCTTTCTAGTCACTAAGACTCAAAATAGGTGTCATACTCAATTCTTCACTCTCTCACTTATCATACTCAATCTAATGCCAAATCTTGTCAATTTTACTTTTGTTACATCTCTCTGATATCCTCCCTCTGACTCTCTGTCTGTCCGTCTGTCTGTCTGTCTCTTTCTTAATGACATCACCACTATACATGACTCAGTTAGGTGAACCAGATAATGATACTAACCAGGAATGGCTTTAATAAGTAAGATATATTTCCCTCCAGACAAGACAGAAGTAGCCCAAAAGCTGAGATTGACAGTTTTCTCTTGGTTGGCCAACATATTGAACTTCTTTCTCATTTAGATCATTTTATCGTATTTTATATAGGACAAGGCAGAGTAAAGCTAGATAATGTGCTGTTAGCCCAAAGGAGGGAAGAATATCTAATTTATTTGTTTTTTCTTTTCTTTGAATTCCACTGAGATAACTTTCTCCCTAGTAATTTCATTTCTAGTGATTTGTCCTAGAAACATAAGATAAAGGTGGAGAGGAAGTATCGATGTGTATATGTATATTCATGTGTATCAGAATATTTGTAACTACTCCATTGGAAATATTAAGAATCACAAACTTGGAGGGTGTGAAAGTGTATGCTTAGTGTTTATGGTTTGTTGACACACCAAGCAGGCTTCCCTCTTGGGTTTACTTCTTCTGAGGGAAAGAAGTCCAATGGAAATGGGTACCCATACCTTTTATATCTATATTTGCAAATATTACTAATATCCAGTGATTAAAGAAAGAATAAATACACTAATCTCTACACTATTAAAATGCCATAAAAATGAAATATGGAGAAATCTATAGGAATGGATACAAAGGAAAATCAGTAGTGGAATAACTATTTACAAATTGATTATATAAAGAAAGAAGGAGGGAAAGGAAAAATCAAGGAAGGAAGCGATTAAGGAATAATGGAAAGAAGGAAGAAATAAAGGAAACAAAGAAAGGTAGAATTAAGGAAGGAAGAAAAAAGCCAATAAGTGTCACCCCTCTCCAATGTGCCCTTTTCTAATTTGTAACAGCTTTCATATATGCCACCCCCCTGTCCTCTAATACTGACCTTGGTATAGGCTTGGACTCTTGCAATAGTTTGGTAGTTGGTTTCCCCACTTCATTCCAGCATCCATTCTTTGGTCAAATAAGTCTTTCTAAAGTGCAGGTCTGACCACGTCACATACACACCCATTCAATAAACTATAATTGCTCTTTATTACCACCAGGATCAAATATAAAATCCTCTAGTTTTTAAAGCCCTTCAAAACCTTTTCCTCTCCTTTTTTTCCAGTCTTCTTTCTTACCTTCTCCATTCCTCCACTCCCCCCTGTGTACCTAGAATCTGTTACCCTAAAAACTAAAATCCCCAGAAAAACTATGATTCCCAGAACTACACTCACTTCCTATCCTTATGAGCTGATGTGGGCAGGATATAAATTTGGTGGAGTTCTGTGTCTCACTCTCTTGTCTTCCTGTTGCGGCTTTGGTAGAGTGGGCTTTTTGAATAGGTAGAAAAAGTTAGTCATGTGGTTCTATTTTATTAGGTAATGAAATTTATAAAATATAATACTTGAAGTATTATACATTAATTTAATTCTTACATACCCCATATACTTTATGGTACAGTGATATCAGCTTCCTTGCTATTCCTTACACAAAATACTCTATTTTTCATGATTCCTGCTTCTTCCAGCATTCCTTCATTATGCCTTTGTGCCAAGATGATCTGATTCCCAAACTCCTCGCATATTTCTCTATTTTTTTTCTGTTTATCTATAGCATATTCTAGTAGTAAAATTATGTCCATTTCTCTCTTCATTTATCTTTACCCAGATATCATTCATTATTTTTCCCTTCTTTGGTTCTTTCATTTCCTCACATGAGTATAGTTTCATAAAATATGCTGCCCCTTCAACATATATATATATATATATGTATCTTTTATCTATATGAGCATGCCTTGTCTTATTGTGCTTCACTGTATTATACTTCTTAGATATTGTTTTGTTTGTTGGAAAGATTAAAGGTCTGTGGCAACCTTCCTTTGAACAACTCTAACTGCCAGTTTTTCAACATCATATGCTTATATCATGTCTCTGTGTAACATTTCAAAAATTCGTACAATATTTTAAACTTTCTCATTATTATTATTATAGCTGTCATGGTAATCTGTGGTCACTGATCTTTGATGTTACTATCATAATTGTACTGAGGTATCATGAACTCATAAAAATCTCATAAAACTCATAAAATCTATGAACTTGATTGATAAATGTTGTCTATATTCTGACTACTCTACCCACAGGTTATTCCCCTGCCTCTTTCCCTCTCCTCAGGCCTCCCTATTCCCTGAGACACAACAATATTGAGATTAGGTCATTTAATAACCCTTCCATAACCTCTAAGTGTCCAAGTGAAAGGAAGAGTCCATCAATGCTTCCTTGTTGTCTTATTTCACAAATTGCTGCAGCCATTCCAATCTTCTACCTACAACCTCCACCTTGAGCAGTCAGCAGCTAAATCAATGA